>NC_079513.1:1380700-1646405 GCF_000801105.2 Raphanus sativus | reverse complement strand
TTCTAAACTATCTTTCATGGTATATAGGAATCATTCTAAGTTTTTAATATTTAGTTTACTAAAATTTCATATACTGCCTAAATTAGTGGAATTAGCATTATAAAATCTTCATTATCTAGAGAAACGGAGACAACCGAGGTTCTAAAATCTTTGGCCATCATCTTATGTTACTGCTTTATGAAACTATACCCTAAAACCACATTTTCATATTTTTGAAATTTTTCCGAAATCCGTAGGTTAACCCCCTTCTAAGATAATGAGTTTTCGGTTAATGATCTATATACTGAAGTTTATACTCTTCACTTTTGTTTTAAACTTTCAAACCACATTCGAAATTTGATTTAATGTATTCTAAACTATCTTTTATGGTATATAGGAATCATTCAATTTTTAAAAATTTAGTTTGGTAAAATTTCATATACTGCATAGGATATTTGAATTAGCATTATAAAATCTTCATTATGAAACAGAGACAACAGAGGTTCTAAACTCTTTGACCATCATCTTATGTTAGTTCTCGATGAAACTATACACTAAAGCCAGATTTTTAAATTTTTGAAAAATTTCCAAAATCTGTTGGTTAACCCCTTCTAAAGTAATGAGTTTTCGGTAAATGCTCTATACAGTGAAGTTTATACTCCTTACTTTTGTTTAAAATTTTCAAACCACATTCGACATTTGAATTAATGTATTCTAAACTATCTTTCATGGTATATAGGAATAATTCTAATCTTTTAATATTTAGTTTACTAAAATTTGACATACTAATTAGATTAGTGGAATTAGCATTATAAAATCTTCATTATCTAGAGAAACTAAGACAACAGAGGTGCTAAACTCTTTGACCATCATTAGTGCTCGAAGAAACTATACACTAAAACCAGATTTTCATATTTTTGAAATTTTTTCAAAATCCGTGGGTTAATAACCCCTTCTAAAATAATAAGTTTTCGGTAAATTCTCTATATTATGAAGTTTATACTCTTTACTTTTGCTTAAAATTTTAAAACCACATTCGACATTTGAATTAATGTATTCTACACTATATTTTATGGTATATAAGAGTCATTCTACTTTTTAATATTAAGTTTACTAAAATTTCACATACTAACTAGATTAGTGGAATCAGCATTATAAAATCTTCATTATCTAGAGAAACGGAGACAACACAGATTCTAAACTCTTTGACCATCATATTATGTTAGTTCTTGATGAAACTATACACATTCGACCTGATTTTCATATTTTGAATTTTTTCCAAAATCCGTGGGTTCTAAGATAATGAGCTTTCGGTAAATGCTCTATATAGTGAAGTTTATACTCTTCACTTCCGTTTACAAATTTCAAACCATATTCGAAATTTGAATTAATGTATTCTAAACTATCTTTAATGGTATATAGGAATCATTCTAATTTTTTAAAATTTAGGTTGGTAAAAGTTCCTATACTACCTAGGATAGTGGAATTAGCATTATAAAATCTTCATTATCGAGAGAAACGGAGACAACTGAAGTTCTAAACTTTTTGACTATCATCTTATGTTAGTTCTCGATGAAACTATACACTAAAGCCAGTTTTTCATATTTTTGAAAAAAATTTCAAGGGTTAACCCCTTCTAAAATAATGAGTTTTCGGTAAATGCTCTATATACTGAAGTTTATACTCTTTACTTTTGTTTAAAAATTTAAAACCATATTCGACATTTGAATTAATGTGTTCCAAACTATCTTTCATGGTATTTAGGAATCATTGTAATTTTTTAATATTTGTTTACTAAAATTTCACACACTAATTAGATTATTGGAATTCACATTATAAAATCTTAATTATTTTAGAGAAACTAAGACAACAAAGGTGCTAAACTCCTTGACCATCATATTATGTTAGTGCTCGAAGAAACTATACACTAAAACCAAATTTTCATATTTTTGAAATTTTTCCAAAATCCGTGGGTTAAACCCCTTCTAAAATAATAAGTTTTCGGTAAATTTTCTATATTCTGAGGTTTATACTCTTTTCTTTTGTATAAAATTTTCAAACTACATTCGACATTTGAATTAATGTATTTTAAACTATCGTTTATGGTATATAGGAATTATTCTAATTTTTTAATATTTAGTTTACTAAAATTTCACATACTAACTAGATGGTGGAATTATCATTATAAAATCTTCATTATCTAGAGAAACTAAGACAACAGAGGTGTTAAACTCTTTGACCATCATCTTATGTTAGTGCTCGATGAAACTATATACTAAAACAATATTTTCATATTTTTGAAAATTTTCCAAAATCTGTGGGTTAACCTTTTCTAAAATAATGAGTTTTCGGTAAATGCTCTATATACTGAATTTTATATTCTTTACTTTTGGTTTAAAATTTTGAAACCACATTCGACATTTGAATTAATGTATACTAAACTATCTTTCATGGTATATAGGAATCATTCTAATTTTTTAATATTTAGTTTGGTAAAATTTCATATACTGCATAGATTAGTAGAGTTACCCTTATCAAATCTTTATTTTCTATAGAAATGGAGACAACAAAGGTTGTAACCTCTTTGACCATGATCTTATGTTAGTGCTCTAAGAAACTATACACTAAAACCAGATTTTCATATTTTTGAATTTTTTCAAAATCCGTGTGTATATACTGAAAATCATACTCTTCACTTTTGTTTTGAAAATTTCAAACCACTCTTGACATCTAAATTAATGTATTCTAAACTATATTGCATCGTATATAGGAATCATTCTAAGTTTTTAGTATTCAGTTTACTAAAATTTCATATACTGTCTTGATTAGTGGAATTAGCATTATAAAATCTTTATTATCTAGAGAGACGGAGACAAAAGAGGTTCTAAACTCTTTTATCATCATCTTATGTTAGTGCTCGATGAAACTATATACTAAAACCAGATTTTCATATTTTTGAAAAAAATTTCAAAATCCGTGGGTTAACCCCTTCTAAGATAATGAATTTTCTGTAAATGCTCTATATACTGAAGTTTATATACTCTTCACTTTTGTTTAAAAGTTTCAAACTACATTCAACATTTGAATTAATGTATTCTAAACTATATTTTATGGTATATAGGAATCATTCTAATTTTTTAATATTTATTTTGGTAAAATTTCATATACTGCTTAAGATAGTGAAATTAGCATTATAAAATCTTCATTATCTAGAGAAACAGAGAAAACAGCGGTTCTAAACTCTTTGAATATCATCTTATGTTAGTTCTCGATGAAACTATACACTAAAGCCAGATTTTCATATTTTTGAAATTTTTCCAAAATCTGTGGGTTAACCCCTTCTAAAATAATAAGTTTTCCGTAAATGCTCTATATACTGAAGTTTATACTCTTTACTTTTGTTTAAAATTTTCAAACAGTATTCGACATTTAAATTAATGTGTTCTAAACTATTTTTCATGGTATATAGGAATCATTCTAATTTTTAATATTTATTTTACTAAAATTCCACATACTAATTAAATTAATGGAATTAGCATTATAAAATTTTCATTATTTAGAGAAACTAAGACAACAGAGGTGTTAAACTCTTTGACCATCATATTATGTTATTGCTCGAAGAAACTATACACTACAACCATATTTTCATATTTTTGAAATTTTTCCAAAATTCGTGGGTTAACCCCTTCTAAAATAATAAGTTTTCGGTAAATTCTCTATATTCTGAAGTTTATACTCTTACTTTTGTTTAGAATTTTCAAACCACATTCGAGATTTGGGTTAATGTATTCTAAACTATCTTTTATGGTATATAGGAATCATTCTAATTTTTTAATATTTAGTTTACTATAATTTCACATATTAACTAGACACTGGTGCTACACTCTTTGACCATCATCTTATGTTAGTGCTCGATTAAACTATACACTAAAACCTGATTTTCATACTTTTGAATTTTTTCCAAAATTCATAGGTTAACCCCCTCAAAAAATATTGGTTTTCGGTAAATGCTCTATATACTAAAGTTTATACTCTTCACTTTTGTTTAAAAATTTCAAACCACATTCAACATTTGAATTAATGTATTCTAAACTATCTTTTATGGTATACACTAATCATTCAAATTTTGAAAAATTTTGTTTGGTAAAATTTCATATACTGCCTAGGATAGTGGAATTAGTATTATAAAATCTTCATTATCTAGAGAAACGAAGACAACAAAGGTTCTAAACTCTTTGACCATCATCTTATGTTAGTTCTCGATGAAACTATACTCTAAAACCAGATTTTCATATTTTTAAAAAAATTCCAAAATCCGTGGGTTGACCGACCCCATCTAAAATAATAAGGTTTCGGTAAATGCTCTATATACTGAAGTTTATACTCTTCACTTTTGTTTAAAATTTTCAAACCACATTTTACATTAGAATTAATGTATTCTAAACTATCTTTCATGGTAAATAGGAATCATTCTAATTTTTTAATATTTAGTCTGGTAAAATTTCATATACAACCTAGATCAATGGAATTAACATTATAAAATCTTCATTGTCTAAACAAACGGAGACAACATAGGTTCTAAAATCTTTGACCATCATCTTATGTTAGTGCTCGATGAAACTATACACTAAAACCAGATTTTCATATTTTTGAAATTTTTCCAAAATCCGTGGGTTAATCTGTTCTAACACTTTGAGAGAAACGGCGACAACAAAGGTTCCAAACATCTTTGACCATCATCATAGGTTAGTTTATGATGCAAATATGCATTAAACATTTTTTTTATTTTTTCTCAAAATATGTGGGTTAATCCCTACGAAAATATGTAATTTTTGGTTAAATGTTTTATATTTTTAAGCTTATACTCTTTAGTGGTGTTTAGAATTTTCTAATCACTTTATACATTTTTATTAATGTATGATAAACTCTCTTTTATGGTACATGTTTTTGCATATATCAAAGTTAAACAAGTAAAAATTTTACTAATCAAAATTTTGACCCACATAATTAAAAAAACTCGTCTATTCCGTTTGAACAATACTTCACCGATCATGTAGTTCCAAAAAAAAAATATTTCTCAAATAATTATATTAATTATTTATATTATATTATATTTACTTTATATTATTTATGCTTAGTTTTGGTTTTTATTAGTTTATGCATATTTTATGTAAACTATTAAATAATCTTTCGGAGCATTTTATTTTTTATGTTATTATATCATTTAAACATTATTTAAATATAAAATAAAAACATTCAAAATCAAAAGAATCATTTGATAACTAAGAAAAATTCAACTCCAAAATGGAGTAATGGGTAAAGGAGAAGATTTTTTTCCGAAATGAAGTTTGGAGTTAAAAATGGAGGAGGGTTAGATGCCCTGATGATACTGCAAATGCCCTTTATTATGAATCAGTTTCACAAACAAATGGCGGATCAAATTATCGTCCATATAAGGTTTATAATCACACCCCAAAAAAGAATGAATGTGCAAGTCAAAACACAATCATCATCAATGCTTTCAATCAGATTGTAAGATTCTCCTGTATAGCAAGGAAGGATCCGACAATATTTCCCCCAACGTCAGGGAACTCCTCGCTTCCTGGTAGTGGCCGTACTTTGCCTTTCCGATCAACTTCCACCGGATACTTCAACAGATGTCCCTTCATCTCCGACACTTGCTCTGCCCTAAACTGTTTCCAGTTATCCTCTCCCATTCTCCTCACCTTGCTTACACACTCTAGGCTCTCTGGCTCCTCAAAGCTATCATCTAACGTTGCCATATGTTCTGCCCAAAGTGACATTCTATACCCGTATATCTTGCAAAAATTTTGATGTACATTTATATAATAAAAAATAACTGGAAATCAAATAATAATAATAATATTTTGGAGGAGGATTACTACCTGACCGCGAGGACCAGACTGTCGTCTTGCCCATGTGTGTTGAGGTTGATAAGCTCCCATTGCAATCTCCGTGTCTCTCGTCCCTTCCATGGATCTTTGGTTTATGTTTGCAGATCCAATTACCACATACTCGTCATCAACAACCATCCCTTTTGAATGCACATATATCATAAATCTTCTGCTTTTTAGACATGATGCCTATAACAACAACAACATTTCAGTTAACAACTCAATGAATCTGGTAGTAACAAACAAGGTCACAAGCAGAGCTTTCTACCTGAGGAGTGTTCTCGTTGCTTTGACTTGTTTTATTATTTCCGTCCACCATCTCTCGGTTTCCAAGACAGAAAAAATTCAGATAGTCTTCTGGGGAGAATTTATCATCAAGCCGGGCTTCCACTAATGCATTGTAGATAGTCCCATACATCATTTGCATTGTCTTGTGCTACAAGACATTCAGTTTCCACTGATGGAAGGAAACATGTATTTCTTTTAAGCTTATAAATCATAACCGATTCAAAATGAATTTTAAGTCATATCTTCCTAGAGTTACCTGCCAATATAGAATCCTCTGTGTAGCAGCACCGGTTGGAACTCCTTCCGGCCACATTGGAATGACAATATAGGCAGCAAACCTTTCATTTGACCTGATCTTATCAGCAATCTTCAAAGCAATTTCCATAGGAATCAGGTTGTTGGCACCTACATGACCATCAACAAAACAATAAACAAGATTCATTGACTTAAGTTGATAAATAAACACTAAACATAATGCTCAATATTTGGATAGGAAAGACACACTTCAAAGTCAAAACCACAATCAACAAAGTAATCACAAACAAGGCTATCAAAATAGTGTCTCTGTTTCCATGAATCCTTTTCCACTGGAAAGATCAGCTTTAGTCAGAAAACTCAAAAATCCTCCAAGTATCTTAGGAAATAAGAGCAGAACTAGTAGACTCGAAAAAAGCTTTTAGGCAGACGTTCAAACATGCAACATTAATTCTTTAAAAGAAAAAAACACAAACCTATATCCTTGTGAGCATTCCAGTTGTAGGCGGATCCAATGAAATACTGGTTCTCAATGTAGATGAAGTGTTGAGCTGCACGAATGGCTTTTACATATGCGGTGTGTATGCTCATGTCAATGAGCACGTTCTTACCGCACATCAAATTCTGGCCATACAAATACCATTGTATCCAATCAATTTCCCAAGGCCATATAATAATGACAGCACAATTTTTTTTTTTAAACTCACCTTGCTTGTAGCATATTTTGGATCCTTCGGAAAACCTTTGACAGAGTTTGAATCGATGGAACGGAAGATCTGAACCAGAAACAAGAATCTTATAAACAAAATTAGTTGGAAAACTATTTGTGGAAAAAAACATGCATTTTTAATATCCCTGGAGAGGCGTAAAAACAAGAAAAAAAATACATCAAAACTCGCTTCAGTCTATATGTTTTAGAAAGAATTACATACATGATTTGGCAGAGATAATCAGAATCTGTGGTTGATTATTATACATAAATAAGTAGAGCATGAAGACACCAGTCTATGTGTTGTTGAAAGAACCCCAAACAAACAATAATTGGCGCAGAAAATCAAAACAAACTAAAAGAATGGACATCTATCTGTAGGACTCTATCAATATGTTTTCTGACCAGTTAAGAAGGTAGTAAAATTTGCTATCCCCAACCCAAATGCAGGGATAAAGAGTGACGTAAATTTACAGTCATAGTACCTGAACATGCCAAGCCTCAGGGTCGTTTGCGTTAACAGTAGGAGCATCAAAGACTCCTAATAATTCTGGAATCCTTTCAATCCTGAGCAATGCATCATCATATGATGTCTTCAATTTATTGATTCGGTGAGGCTTTGCAGCCTTTAGCCACCTCTCCTCAAAATTGGTCAGGACATCGTACGCAGCTGGGCCATCAATCTTACTGTGCAAATCATGCCAAGGTTCTCTTGGACAACCGGAGAGGTTACCCTAAAGTTACATTTACATTTTAGTACATCCAAGTTAAAAGATTTTCTCATTCAAAACAGAGTCAAGAAAGCAAAAGGGAATAAAAAAGAAAAAAGAAACGTACCGTGAAAGTAGGGTTGTGGTAGTCACCTTTATGATCTGTTTGCAGCGTCCTAAACAAGGGATGTTGAGGTGTATCATATCGACCATCGCAAAGATCAAGTCCGCCTACAAAAGCTATGATTTTCCTCCTGTTACCTCCAGCATCAGCATCTACTATCAAGGTTTTTTGGTGGTGTGTATAGATGGTTCCAACTTCCTGATGGACTAAAACATAATAAACAGATGCCCGAATAAAGAACAGACGGAGACAATTCATGGCTTTTTTACCGTTTGTTTGACCCAACTATGTCGCTTCCCAGCATTTCGAGGGCATGGCAATATTTGAACAGAGGAGTGCTTGAAAAAACGGCGTGTCTCCTCGTCATGCGTTCCCATCACCCCATCCTGTTCAAATTAACATAAATCCCCACTAAACATATGTCAAGATGTCTAAATTGCATTATACTGAAGTTTAAACCAAACTTACTGTTTTATACCCCAAGATGTCTCGTGAAGTAGGGTCGTCCCAAACAAGAAGCAGGACTCTTACACCTTCTCGGGACCTTGATTTTAAGAGGTCGCCGAGTGTACATTCTGATGCAGGATTTCCTTTATCCCGAGCAAGCCTGACATTATGCCACACTGACCAACCTGTGATGTAAATCAAACGCCTAGCCTGACATATGGCATGAAACATATCATCCCAACATTTGCCATTTTCGTAATACATTCCATTCCCAAGTCTTATTCTCGGGAGAACCCCTTCAGGTACGTGTGCATCTTGGTACAGCGTCACGCTCCCACCTTCCCGGAGAGGAAAATATGTTCCAGGGACACCACCCCCACCAACTCCGCTATGATAAACACTGAGTTTATCGGTTGAGGTATATTGAATCGATAATGAGAGAGTGGCCCCAGGTTTACAAGGCTTCCCATTGGTGCTGAGAATGGAGTAAGTTCCTTCAATTCTTGCACCAGAGTGAATTTGCTGGACCGGGATGGTAACGATTCCTATAAGCTGAGAACCCACAACATCACTGTCCTTGACAACAAAATGGAGCTCGGCGGCATGATGAGCAACAGGAACGTAAAAGTGTTGTTGCCAGACAGGGTTTTCGGTGTTGCTCAAGACATAAGTTCTTCCAATGACAGCACCAGCAACCGAAATGGAAACGTAAGGATCACTTGTGATCTTCTTGCTCAACTGTTCTTCGATCATGTTGCTTATGCTTCCAAAGACGGCACCCAAAGTGTTGTGGAACAAGTCCATGTTTGGGAGATTATTAGCACGATAAATCCAAATGTCCAAGTTACCATGCAACAGGAGGACCTTCAAGGAGGCTTTACCAGAGGAGGGAACAATCTGCAAACTGGGACTATGTGAGGAATCAAGCCTGCCCGAGTGAGACAAATGATGAGAATGAGTTGAAAAGGAGTGATGAGGTCGTCCATGGTAAGAGCCGGAGGAGTATGAAGAATGATGAGAGGAAACACTGAGACCACCCATAAGGTCATGAAGAGGAGGAGGCGGGTAAACAGGTGGGGAAGAGGATCCGAAATGATCATGATGAGGGGGTGGTGGCTCATGATAGGAGGCAAAGCTAGCGTGTGGCTGGAGTAGTGTTGGTTGTTGAGGAGGATAAGGGTAAGGATGAGGAGATTGATGTTGGTGATCATAAGAATAGTGACCAGAATGAGACATAGAACCATAATGGTGTTGAAGTGGTGGAGCATAATCCAAAGGACCAGAATGAGGAGACATGGAACCATAGTGGTGATGAAGGGGCGGTGGATAAGCTTGGGGAGGGTATGGATCTGGGTTGGGAGGAGGAGGAGGGTAATAAGGGTATTGAGAACCATAATTCTCCATTTAATCAAACTCAAATACACAGTGTTACCTCTCAAGTCAAGATTAGGGGAAGTAAGAATTAAGAGGGGAAGAAATCTCTCAAATGGATCTTCTGAATCAACGAAGGAGGGAGATTTTAATAATTTAAAAACGATTGGTGCAGCTTCAGACAAACGGACTAAGGCGGAGATACCTTACAGGCGTTGACAATGGTGTCTCTATATTTCGATTGCTTTCCTTTTCGTTTATGTCGGAGAAGAAACGTGCTGAACCTGGTCAAACAGTCACGCGTTGGTCCATAATATCTCTCTTCTATTTTTTCATATTAATAATAATTATTACTAAATTCAATTTTCTCAAATTTGGTAAAAAAATAAGAAAAAAATATTAATTAGTATGTAATCTACCATCCACAAGAAAGGATCCTCCGCAGCTTTTATAATCTTTAGCTTGCCATCACTATGTACTCACACAGAAAACTTTGAAGATTCATTTAGGTAAAACTGTAAACAATCGTTTTCAAGAAAGAAAGACCGTGCCCAATGTTTCTCAACATGATTCCCTTTTAAACATGATCCTGCAGTTGTGCAGTTTGATTTGAGCTCTCTCACCACTTATGTATGTCAATAGCAGAAGCTGGTGGTGATCAAAAAGTTATTTCTGAGTATTATACGGTCATTCGAGATTGGTAACAAGTAGACATCACATCTTTTGGGAGCATTAGACGGTCATCGAGATTGAGTAACAAGTAGACACCACATCTTTTGGGAGTACAATTTCGTTCATGAAAACCATGCAACAAAGCTTCCAAATTTCTCATACGTGTGGCTTAGAAAGATGGTGATTAAAAGAAAAAAAAACGAAATTTGATCGTGCTCTGCAAAACACAGCAAAAAACCAAGTCACGCGTACCACAAATCCTCAGCTCGAAACTTTGGGTTTTTGGCTCTACACAAATATTTTTGTAACCCTCTCTAAAATCAAAAGGTAATAGGTTCAGCGTACTTCCTTCCCCTCATTGTCCCAGGTGGTACCCAATGACGCACCATGCTTCTTTATAATCTTGACAGACTCGAGAAGAACCTCCTGTTGGGTTGTGTAAAGTTCCTCTTTCCCCTGAGACACCAATAAAAGAATAAAATATTTGCTTTTATTTCTGACACGAGACTGTTACAAAGAGTAAAGGGAGAGAGAGACAGGCAGTACCATGTATTTAAGATTGCATCCAAGGGTGAGTTCAGCGAATGATTTTTCCACTCGGGATAAGTAACAGTGAGGAGCTTCTTTCCCTAAGAAAACTTTTGGGTTTGACCTCAACGTTTCCTTGATTTCTTCTGATATTTGAGGGATCTTGTCCAAGTCATCTATCTGCAGTGGGATCTTGAATGCTATAGCACGCCACTGAGCTCGTGACTTGTTCACAATCACCTGTATATACATATATATATGATATTCTACTTCAGGGCCATTTCGAATTGTCTCCACCATGATAATGCATACTAGTAATAGATATATAGATCAAACAAGTGGTACGCTTTTGGAATAATAAAATTTAGATAGATTAGCCAACCTGACTGGAAAACAGTGAATTAGGTACCAAGACAGGGAATTTTTCGGCGTTCAACAAGGATGTTGTTGTAAGTCCCATCTCAACCACTTGACCTTCTACCGATCCAGCCTAAAACATAAGGGCAAGTGAGACATTAGATCCTGTCCTGATGATAAAAAAAAAAAAAAAGAGAGCAGGTCGTCATGATGTTAAAAACTAACTAACTTTGATAGTATCTCCCATAGAGAAAGGCCTTGAGAATTGCATGGAGAGACCACTCAGCACATTACCAAGGATATCTCTTGCAGCAAAAGCAGTGGCCACTCCTGCAGGGCCAGACCAAAACTACTGATGAGTTATGAGCAGAAGAGAATGAACCTTAGCAATATATATGTATGAAAATAGAGGAAAACAACAGTAGACAGACCTCCTACTCCACCAACAGTCAAGATAGACTGAACAGCTAAACCACAAGCTTCGGCAGAAGCCATTAAACCGATTGCAAAGAGACCAACTGATGAAACTTTGTCCAAAGTCAAAATCTTCTCCCTGTCTAGGCCAGCAACATTCTTAGCAGACAAAACTCTGGTAATCACATTGGTTTTCCAGCGATGTAGGAACCAGACCAAGGAGAGGATGACTGCCCCTTTCAATGCCGGGAAGAAGTACTGAGCTGCTACGGTTGTTGGGGCCACCATTGACGCACTGCAGCAGCAGAAGAATTATATTATAATTATAATTATATTTGTAGAAAGAAGATGCAAGTCATATTTAAAGTTGAGCGGCTAACATTTGTGCAAAAGAAATGAAGGTCATTAAGTAGCGGGCAGGATCCTCCAAAGCACCCCAAAAGCTTTTATCGTAGGGAACATCATGATGGATAGAGAAGGCTTGAGGAAGCAGAGCAGAAGAGCTGTGGATAGCATATGTGTGAAACCTCCGGAGAACCTTAGGCATGACAACCCAAGCGAACAAAGTAGCAGTCATGGTGAGAGAGACGGGGACCATGACATCTTTAAGATAAGGGTTGGAGTCAAGCAATTGTTGAACATGAGGAGTGAGCTCGTCAGAGGCTTCTCTAGCCTTGTTAGCAGTTTCGTTGAAGACATCTTTGGCCTTGTGAACCCAGTCGTCAGGTTGTGAGCTGAAAGAAGCACGTGCAAATAAAGGGGTGGAGTAATGGAAAGGCTTAGCATTAAGAGGATATCCAAAACCGAAAGAATGAGCGCAAGCCTCTTTTTTCTTCCCGAAACCAGACAACACCTGAGATGACGTTACTACTGGTCTCACATATTCATCAGCAGCTAGTCTCGAGAAAGGTCTGCGTGAGAGAGGTGTACAAGAAGAGGAAGAGGAAGAGCTTCTTCTGTAAAGTGATTTGAGAAGCGATAACCTAACTCCTCCGCCCATTGAGATCTATCTGCACAACAACAAGCAAGAAGATAATAATAATAATCTCTTCTCAACAAAGTCAAAGTCAAAGTCAAAGACCAAAAAGATCAAATCGAAAGGTCAAATTATTCCAAAAATCGAACAAGAAGAGAAGATCTATCTATCTATCTGCTTACCACTGCCAAATTTCTCGCGCAGCCTAGCCTTGGCGAGCAAAGAGGGAACGGGAAAAGCGCCGTATAAACTTTTTTTTTTTTTTGGGGACAAATCCCCTTTGATTTTGTTATCAATGTTGACTGTTGCTCAAAGAAAAAAAAGATCCATCTGACCCGCCCCACTCCCTCAGTTTTTACTTCTCCTCTTTACCACTACATGTCGTCTTTTATGCTATTTAACCTTCGAAGGCCCGATCCTTTGGAAAAACAATTAAAAAGGCGGATAGTATTCTCCATTGCCACACCTTCAAAAATACTATTCTCTTTACCACACCAAAATTCTAATTGCCACACTTTTTTTTTTCATATTTCTCTTCCCTTTCTTACCCTTAATATTATATTAATATCTTATATCCATTTTATTTTTTAAAATTAAAATTAAAATCAGATCTCATTTTCCTCTCTCCTCTCTCTCTTCCCTCCCCATTACGTCAACCTCCCTCCAAAATTCAATCCTGGCGGTCCCCACACCAATCCACATCTCTCCTTCCCACAGCTGTCATCTCCTATCTCCTTTCTCCCATCTTGTTCCTCTTCTCCAACCAGAAACAATTTTTTCTCATATTCTTAACTTCATTGACGATTTTGAAGGTTTTTTTGAAGGAAATTGATACGTTTTTTTTCCACGAAATTCTCATAATAATATACTACTTATTTTTTATGTATTATGTGAAACGAAAAATAGCAACATTTTGCTGTAAAAATCGTGAGAGTTTTGAAAGAAAAATTAAAATAATGTTTGAAGAAGATTTTGTATTGTTCTCTATTTTTAACACGGTTTTGAAAGAAGAAAAAATATGAAAATTGTGTTAGACGATAATCTGGATTGTGTAACACATTATTAGTTGATTAAAAAGCCTTAAACTGATGAAAAACTAAATTTTTAGGTAAAATGAAAGTTTTAGGTATATTGTTATGAAAAGGGATGTTTAAGGGTTATTTTGTATATTTCTTCTTATTTTGCAATGTTTTAAACAATAATAATGCATTACAATAGTGATAGATGATATTGTGGGTTGTATAACACCCTCTTGATCAATTATAAGTGTTAAATCGAGAAAAGCAAAAATTTATAAGAACTACTGGAACGACTGGTATTACTAAAGTGAAAGTGTATTACTTGTATTACTGGAACGACTATGTACCAAAGATCTTAGACAACTTAGATTCTTTAAATGGTTAACTAATCATAATTTTTTTCCAGAGAATTATATGGTTTCTCCCATTAGAGTCATATGTGTTGACAATGGAAGAAGTTACATCAAGTATAGGCCTGAGATAAAGGCAAATGGATATATCAAGTATTTGCAGAAAGAGTAAGACAAATGGAGATATCTATCATTTAGGATTTCAATTCAGTTATATCTATTTTAACTTTACTATGATTAAACAAAATGCTTTAATTTTATAAATAATTTATCTGTATTAAAAACTTTTGATTAAATAGATGGATTTATTAGGAGCATGAATGCATCAGATTATTTTTAATATTTTTGAAAATTATCAAAATTAAATTCTTCATGTTCATTTAACTATATTTTAACTTTAACATTATTTACAAACTGTTTTTATTTTATAAATAATTTATCTGTCTTACAACCTTTTGATTAAATAGATGTATTTATTAAGATCATGAATGCATTCACATCATTTTAATCTTGTGAAAATATCAAAATTACATTTTTATTGAAGCTGAAAGATATACATTATTTTATATAAATTTGAAGATTTGATATTATATTTTTATTTATATAAATGTGTACATGGACTACTAGCACTACTAGGACTACTTTGTACTATCTTGTATTACCTTGGACTACTATGTGTTATACATATTTCTAAGAAGTTTATATTTTTTGCTTATTATATATTTTTAGAAGATGTAGCTCATATATTACGTGATAATATGTTCATATATGTGTTTATTTGTCAAATTAGACGTAAAATACTCTTAAATTCTCAAGTTGGTAGAAATTTTCTGATTTCCATATAAAACATCCTTCTACTTCCATACTAATGTCTTGATGGAAATGACATAACAGGCTGAATTTCAGAAAATACATAATTTCTGAAACTTTTTTCTGCCAATGTGTTATATACAGTCTATAATTGTCTAAACATATTGATATTACTATTAAATTTAATTTCTTGAGGTTGTATTACTAAAAAATGTTGTAATTTGCAAAATTATTACTATGAAGAATGAAATATTACTACTAGCTTGAGTACTACTAAGAGTAAAATTAATATTATTTTAATATTCAAACATTTTTGTCTAACAACACGTTTTAGACATCTGTCATAGGTTTTTTTTTACAAAATGTCGACAATGTGTTACACGTTTTAGACATGTGCCAATTTTTTATTTATAAAGTATTGAAAATGTTTTTGTCTTAGTAATACCTAATAAACCTAGTAGTACAAATGTGTTTTCTTAAAACTCAGACTGCCTTATACTATATTGGTCCAAACCTGATGCAAAGACAATCATACAACACATAGCATTTTCAAAAACCTTAAAACCCAAAATCAGATTCACACTGATCAAGAAGAGAGACATTGGTTCTAAAGATAGAAGCATTAGAGAGCCACTTTTTGAAACTTTCAGACAAATAGTTTTAAACAGTACATACAAGAAGAAGAAGAGTTGAAACAAGTCTTAATAGTTACTACTCCTGCCCAAAGCCATCACGGTTGTCTTGTTGCCACCCGAAACCTTGAGCGTCTCTACCCCGGTTAACCTGTTGAGGCGGTTCCATACCAGGATTCCACGAGGACTGAGGATGATAAGATCCTTGGAAACTCAGATTCATCGTTGGCGCAGGCTGCTGCTGCTCCTGCTGATACCCGAGCACATAACCTTGTTATGTCTTCAGGTCTTGTCATCTCAAAAGGTGCACCATTGTAGAATTGCTGAGACGATCCATCAGTTGTTGGATAAGGCGGAAAGCTAAACTGCTGAGGCAAACGATTGTTGGGAATGGGCATGGTGGGCGGTGGTTGCATCATATTCATAGGCAGAGGGTAGTCAGGGAACCGGATTCCAGGTTTAGGACTAGCGGTTTCGAAACCGGGAGGACGAGAGTTATCGTTGTTATCTGCAGGGTAACTCCCAAATCGAGAGAGTGGCTTTGACAAGGAAGGTGACCTGTGTAGTAACGGAGGAGGCTGCTGCTGCTGGTGGGATCTTAAGGGACCTCTCATGAGTGTGGAGTCAGAAGAAGCAGAAGATTGGTGCTTTGTGGTCTGAAGGTCAGAGTCGTTGCCACCTTCTTTATCAAGAGGAGCATCGGGTAGTAAAAGGGAGGCGTGGAGGTGATGGACATGGGATTCAAAGTCAGGTTTCTTGAGGAAAGACCTGAGACAGTGAGGAGCAGCACAAATGAAGATACCTTCCATCATCTTGATAGTCTGAATCTTCTGAATCCGTTCATCACATATGTTCAATAAAACACAAACATAAAAAAAAAAGATAACAAGATATCAGCGAAAGATATCAAGTGGTTACCAAACACATATGTTCAAATTCAAACATTCACTCATTAATTCAATCTCACGAATTTAAGCATCCACACACATATTTCTATCCATTATTTTCGAACCCACATTACAAATAAGCATAGAATTCAAAAGAAAGAGAAGAAGAACGAAAAAAGATACCCAGATTTTTTTAGAATGAAGAAGATGGAATAGAAGGCTTCTGCTATAGATGAAATCGAAGGTTTCTGTAAGAAGGGTGATTCATAGCACTTGATTTCAGAATGATTTCGAACAACGAGAAAAAAAAAGGACAGGGTGATTTCATCAATTTGGATTTTCAGCAAAAAAAAAGGGAGAGATGTGAAGAAGGACGTAGTGAGTCTAGGTGGAAGAGGAGAGAAGGAAATATTCTGATTAGGCTAGAGGATTAGATTAGGTTTAACTGTAGTTTTGTAGTATTGTTAAGGGTAGTTTAGTATTTACTAATATTTCTGTATTTAAAAGAAAAAGAAAATTAAATGATTCATGAAGTGGGGCAAGAGAGAATACACATGGGAGTAAGTGTGGCAATGTAGAATAAAGTCCTAAAAAGGCTTGAATGGGCTTTGATAAAATGATTTTTGGAAGGAGAGATGCGGAATATGCCCTTCTTGTCTTTCCTCATATTCCCTCCCTCCCAATTAGTTTAACCCCACCCACCACTGGGACGACTGAAAGAGAGAAAGAGACCTAGTTGTGATCGGTGATCGGTGATCGGAGATGGCTTCGACAGAAGGAATTGTGCCGATAACGAGGGCTTATCTGGCTTCCTACTACGACAAGTATCCATTCCCTCCTCTTTCAGACGACGTGTCTCGTCTTTCGGCTGACATGGCTTCTCTTATTCACCTACTAACCCTCCATTCTTTTCGATTTACTGTTTAATCCTACTTTCCCTCATAAATTCTTTTAATTATTTTTTTTTGTAGGGGAAGGTCGGAAGCGAAGCGGGAGCCGCCTCACAAAATTGATGAGAATATGTGGAAAAATAGAGAGCAGATGGAGGAGATACTCTTTCTTCTCCAACCATCTCGTCAGGTGCTTCCTTTTCATCCCCCCTAAACCCTCCTCTTCTCCTCCTTGTTGCCTGCCTGACAACTTTTGGTCTTTCTTGTTTCAGCTTGGGATCACATCACATGTCAAGGACAATTTTGATAATGTTCTGGCCGCTATCATTTCCTTCCAGACTAAAAACTCTGACCGCGTCTTTACCACAGTTATGACCTACATGCCTCAAGATTTCCGTGGAACACTCATCAGACAGCAGAAGGAGAGGTCTGAGAGGAACAAACAGGCCGAGGTTGATGCCTTGGTTTCCTCTGGAGGCTCCATACGCGACACTTATGCTCTCCTCTGGAATCAGCAGATGGAGCGGTCATCATCCCTTCCCTTCTTTCTTTATTCATTTTATGCTCTTTCTTGCTTTCAGAAACAGAACATGTTTTTTTTTTATATAGGAGGAGACAGTTGGCTCAGCTAGGCTCTGCCACTGGTGTCTACAAAACCCTTGTCAAGTACTTGGTTGGGGTTCCACAGGTAGTAAGGCACCCCTAACTTACTTTCCTTTACAAACCCCCCCTCATACTCATGCTGCACCTTCTCCTTTTTATTTATTTATTTATTTATTGTAGGTCTTGTTGGATTTTATTCGACAAATTAATGATGATGATGGGTATGTTTGTACCCACTATGATCTTTTTCATTTTTTTCTTAATAAAAAAGGTCAATGGGTTTCTTAGAAGATTCAGATGTCCATAAGAAAACTTTAGCCTGATAGAATTGATCTTTTTTCTACTTGTGCAAAGGCCTATGGAAGAACAACGAGAACGTTATGGACCTCCTCTTTATACTCTTACAAAAATGGTGACGACAATCCGGGTTTTCTTAACCCTT
Organism: Raphanus sativus; assembly: GCF_000801105.2. NCBI lineage: Eukaryota > Viridiplantae > Streptophyta > Magnoliopsida > Brassicales > Brassicaceae > Raphanus > Raphanus sativus. The sequence continues at coordinate 1,628,027 of NC_079513.1, read as the reverse complement.
CTTTGGGAAAGATATGATACTTTCAAACTGTAAGATTCTTTGTGTTGGATACTACTTTCCTTTTCTTTTTTTTTTGCTTAGTCAATAATCACTTTGCTTCCTTCACATGTTCATGAAATCTCTCAGTGAACTTTCCCATTTAGAGGCTGTGAGATCTTATTATATGTGATGTGTGATGCGCAGGAATAAAGACCAAATGAATCTCCTCTCTGGAGCTGCTATCGTCTACGCATCTGAGTTTGAAAGATACGTCACCTTTATCAGGTACCTTCTTCCTTTCTAACAATGGTACTGGATCACACAAAGCTCTCTTTCTTGCTACGACAACAATTGTGTGGATATTTGTTCTTAGGGCTTGTTTCCTTTTTAGTAGTTTTATCAGTCTCCTAATTTGTTGCTACGCATTCCCTCCTAAGTAAGTTTAGTAGCCTGAAAACAATATGATGTAATTACTATAAATTGTTTCTAATTAGTTTTTTTGTGGTACTTTTCAATTTTGATATAATGTTTAGACATTACTTAGGTTAGATAGAGCATTGCCTTTCACTATTGAAATTTGTTGTAACGTTTTACATATGTGCTTTTCCAGCGATGTATTTGCCAATTCCCCCTTCTTCATTTCAGCAGATACCGCTGGGATATTGGGTTCAAGGTTAGCTTCCATTTTTCACAAGATTCTCTCTTAACTAGCTCTTAAGAGTTTGTACTGCTTTAGGGAAAATGAGGAGTACAAAGAGATAATCGTCCAAGCTGGCAGAACCTTTGAGGTTAACTCTTCTTCTCAAATGCTTTTGCACTACTCTTTAGTCTAAGCTCCATCTGAAAATTGTTGTGTTCAAGATGATGGGAATGACAGTGGTGTGTGTGGTATTCCCATTTTCTGGTGGCATATATAGAACTCCAAGCATAAGGCTGGTGAAAGAATATCGTTGATTAATGTTTATTGTTGTTTCTCTAGGTCTCATTGATGGTGGAGTCCGAAAATTCATATATTGGTTGGGATTTCTCCTTGATGCAAGGCAAGATAAGCATGGTATTTTCTTTTTGAACCCTCAATCGGTTTTCTCATTATGTAGCTAAAATTCCTTAACAGCCTCCAACATTATGAAACTTCACTAGAAGATAAGAATCAGTGTCGTGTAAAGCTATGATCCAAGAAAAAAAAAGAGGAAAGATGAAAACAGAGTAGGTTAGAAGAGAAAAGAAAAGAAAGAAGTGTTACATGAAAAGAGATGGGTGTATGAGATCAAAACATAGTACTTAGCGTATATAAAGCGAAGTTGTGGTAGGAGAGAGAAGACCTATTTGAAATCTTAGGTTCGTTACTTAATAGTATGGGTGTAAGCTTGACTTGACAATGCTAAAGGTTTGATTGAACTAGCCTTATATCAAAACTATTGCGTTTAGATAAGAATCTCAAAGGTTATGGCCTTGTTGCGCTTATAGCGATACTTAATCAAAAGGATATTGCCTCGCCAAAGATGATTAAGGCGTTGAGGGCATCACCATGATGATTACACATTATTGTCTCTATTGCAGACATAAAATTGTATATGTTGCTTTTTTCGCTAGAATCTGGTTAGCTTTATTTTTCACACATAGTTGATAGCCTATATTTCTCTGTGATGAACCTTTCATGTGAACTGTTGTTTCTTAATACCAGATATGTTCTCACCTGATGTGGTTCGTCCTCTGTTTCTTATTTACCAGGATATTGGATTTAGTGTGGAGTACGTAAGTGCTTCAGGGGAAAAGACTGTGAGTGTGCTCACTAGTTTCCAAACTCTCATTAAACTTCAATAGCAGACAATATCTCTTCACCCTCTAAGATATAATTCTGAGTGATGATTACAAATGTCTTTTATTGCAGCTGATATTACCTTACCATCGGTATGAAGCTGACCAGGTAAGCGCCATGTACATCTAGGGGGCGGGAAGCTTATGAGTACTGTTTTTAGTTTTTTTTTTGTTAATTTCACAAGTTAGGTTATGAGTTTTCTTTTAGCTGTGATGTTTACCCTCATAAGTTTTTCTTAATGTGAAAGCTTATAAGGTTCTTTTTCGTTTTTTTATAGCTGTTCTGTTATGTGCATAGCTTGGGTATTTAGTGTCTTCATCGGTTTCAGGATCCACTGTGTTTGTTCCTTGCAGGGAAACTTTTCTACGCTAATGGCTGGAAACTACAAACTTGTTTGGGACAATTCATATTCAACTTTCTTCAAAAAGGTAGAATTGATAGTTACAATTTTTGCGGCAGACAAAAGTATTCGATATCCCTTTTAGCCTCTTTTTCCATTACTTTTTACTAACGAGGATATGTTCATTTACTTGTCTTGTTCCCCCCATTATTTGTGGAGTAATAGACTCTTCGATATAAAGTGGATTGCATACCACCAGTAGTGGAGCCGAAAGTGGAGGATGAAGGTGGACTAGAGTCATGAAAACTCATCATCCATCTGTACAAAGACAAAACTTTTACCCTCTGAAAAACATGAATGAAACATCATAAGTATCTGTTGCGGCCTCTTAGAGGAATATAACTATCTTGTTTGCATTACTTCAAAAAATCATTGCCAAGTAAGAAAGTGTGGCGATTGAAGGGGCATACTCTATTATCGATGTAATTTGGTTGGTTCAGTAGACCTCCTATCCAACTGCAAAAAATAAGTAAAAAGCAAATACTCTAATTGGCAATTAATATGGTTTTGATTGGTAATTCGATGTAATTTGCACGTATAAACTATAAGTTTATGTGCTAAATTTGTAGTAAAAGTACAAATTTTCATTTTATTAAAATTTATAACTGGTGATATTTATGATAAAATATCACGTATAAATTATATTATAAGTTTTTAATAAGAGAATTGAATATATGAACCTATAAATAGTGAAAAGATCATTAAACATTAAGCTATTTCAAAAATACATTTTTAAATTAGTACAAAATTTTTGAAAAAAATAAATTTCAATATATTTTTTTCTCTAAATATTATGATCACCGATAATAGTATTTATTATCATATCAATAATAAAATAAATTAATAAAATAATAATGATAAAACATGAACTTTAAACTAAAAATCTAATAATAGCAAAAAAAATAATTATAAATGTTCACTCCAAATTATAGTTGCAATCTCAACCAAAAATAAACTTAGATATTATTATAATTGTAGAATTGGAACCATAAATAATACTAGTATTTAAAATTTACAAAGCAAAAAGAAATATACAAACGTACATAACTAACGTGATCAGTTTTGTTAACTCAATATTTTTTTCAGACAGAAAAAAAAAATTAGATTATTAGTAACAATTTTGAGTTATCAATGATTTTTACTTGTAAGTTGTAACTCAAATTAAATCAACTACACTATTGCTTATGGATTACATTTTTATGTATTTAACTATTTTTGGTTGAATATACATTGCAACACAACCAATGTCACGATTTCGAGGAAGTTCATTGGCTCTGGGTATTTTATCGTGAACAGAGAACACCGATCCGAAACCGATCCAAAAAATTTTGGTTCGGGTGAAAACTAAACCGATTTATTTATTTTATTGGGTCTTGTTATGGAGGACCCGTGGATTTTGAACCCGATCTGACCTGAATTTAAGAACCGACAGGTACCCGAAACACCCGAAACTTCTAGTATATATTAGGTATATATGTATGTGTTAGTATATTTTTGGTATTATGGTATTGTCTTTAAGTTTCAGATTTTGATTTTTGGATATAGTTTTGGGTTTCGGGTAAAATTTTAGATTTATATAATTCAGATAATTGGATAAAAGTTAAGGTATCTTTTATGCCTTCGGATCAGATTTTGAGTAAAAATTCGGATATTTTTCAGGTATTTAAATATTTTTCAGGTATTTGTGTGTGTTTTGAGTATATTTTTGGGTCGGATTCGACATGAACCGAACCAAACCCGAACCAATAAATTCTAATTACCCTATTGGTTCCAATTACCCGAACAGACCCAAACCCGACAAGGCCAAACCAAACTTGAACCGACAAAATTCTAATTATCAAGTTTAAATATTTAAGATTCGAAAGACTTGGATCCGACAAAATCCGATCTGAACCCGATCTGAAGACCTGAACGACCAAGCCTAGAACTCATGTATTTCTATTGTAAACCCAGCTATTAGTGTCTACCAACATTCCGCACCATTATGACTGTTGGCAACCAAGGTTAGGTTTTCACAATTTTTGATAAACACTTAAATTCAGATATTAGGGTTTCAATCACACTATTTTGTGTTTGTTAGAGCCATAAATTTGATTCTTAAACCAAAGAATATCTACAAACTTCTCTAGGATATCGAATGATTTTCCTTTTCTTTCAGTTTTTGCTTGTTGTCGTTCATTCCAAGGGAGCTAAATGAGCAGTGCCGGTTTAATGGTATTATGGGCTCTAGGGAAAAAAAAAATTCCATAACTAATATCTTTCTTTAAAAAATCTAATAGCTATTTGTGTTTTTTTTTAAATATCAAAAGTATTTAAGAAAAAAACTGTGATAAAACAAAAATACTTTCATATAAAAAAATTTGGACCTCTTTTTTGTTTTTAATATAAAATATATACATTTTTAAAAAAATTAGACTTTTATCTACTAATAAATTGTGGGACAATGGACTGGATCCTGGACGGTCGCACCGCTTGTCCCCCTATCTAAGCCGGCACTGTAAATGAGCCAGATGATGCTTTGGCAAAGGCTTTATGTAACATAAACTCTTTAACTATAATTGGTGGTCATTTTAAGAATACTAGGAACAAATAGGAAATGAACAAAAAAGAATAAAATAATAGGAATAAGTGGAAATGATTGTTCATTTCCAAATTTAGTGAAAATCATTTCCAAATTTAGTGAAAAATATTTTTGTTTTATTATTCTCTACAAGGAAAAGAATGAGAAGAAATGGAAAGGAATAACTTATTCTTTATAAATGGTGTAATTTTATAGGAATCATAAGGAGTTGGATGTTTCTTCTTGTTCTCTAGGTCACCAGTCACCAGTCAGAGCCTTCCTGGTCCTTGGCATGATTCTAGTTTAATGCAAATATGGTTGTTCAAATTAGACATGGGAGTTCGGTGGTCCATTCGGTTTCGGTCCGATTGATTCGGATTTTTGGATTTTCGGTGTTATACTCATAAGTCTCATTCGGATTTTACTAATTATTGGATCGGGTTCGCTTTGGTCCCTTTCGGATTCGATTCGGATCGGATTAAGCAATGTTTAAAATCGTCCAAAAATATTTTTTAAACCTCAAAAATTGACAATTTGTTTTTCAAAATATATAAGTTATTTAAAAATCTAATTAAAAATTAGTTAATTATCTAAATTAACTAAAAATAATCAAAATAACAAATAAAATAAACAACAAAAGCATTTTGAATACTCTACAATATCAGAGTATCCAAAATCGATCTCGTCGTATTGATAAAGTCGTGTTGACATACGAGTTCGGTGATTTGCAGATAAAGGGAGTGATATATGCACTACTACAGTCCTTTTGATCAAGTTCAACCACTGTTAGGAAATCACCTTACCATATATTAAAAACATTAACATATTTAACTAATTTCAAATATTTTTGTATCCTAGTTCTGATTTTGGTTTGATTCGGATTATAACTCCAAAATACTAAGTTTATAGGTCCCATTAGGATATTTTTGTATAACAATTCGGATCTGGTTTCGGTATTTCCGGTTCGGATTTAGGTTATGTATTTCAGATTGAGGTAAAAATGCTCGGGCCTAGTTATAAAGGAAAACAACAATGAAATTGTTCCAAAAGAAAAGAGACAACAATAACTAAATTGTTTTATAGTATTAAAAGGAATTGTGACATCCATAGGAAAGTCGCAACCTAATATGGCTAGCCGCCTATATTGAATCGAATAAAACTTATTCACCCCCTAAGGTGAACCTCTACATTCACCCACCAATAGAAATTAGTTAATTGAGATTTGATATCTCTTAAAAAAGGAAACCAAGTAATAAGAATTTAATGAAATAAAATTATATTTTTAGATAAATAAAAAATAGTAGCAATTATCAATTTTTTTTTTAATATTGATAAATCCGTCAGAAAATACTAAACCCTAAATTCTAAACCCTAAACCTTAAATTCTAAATACTAAACCCTAAACCCTAGGGAAAAGCATGAACCCTTGGACAAATCCTATACCCTAAACCCTTAAATTTAAACCAAACCTTAAATCATAAACTAAATCCTAATCCCTAAACCCTAAATTATAACCCTTAATACTAAACCCTAAATCCTAAATTCCAAAATGGTTTATGGTTTAGGATTAAGGGTTTATGATTTAATATTTGTAAAAGAATTTAGGGTTTAGGGTTTCGTGTTTAGAATTTAGGGTTTAATATTATTGTTTATGATTAAGGGTTTAGGGTTTAAGATTAACGATTTAGGATATATGATTTGCCCAAAGGTTCAGGCTTTCCCCAAGGGTTTAGGGTTTAGTATTTAGAATTTAGGGTTTAGAGTTTATGGTTTAGTATTTTCTGACGGATTTATCAATATTAAAAAAAAAATATTTTTTTTTATAATTGCTACTACTTTATATTTATCTAAAAACATAATTTTATTTCATTAAATTCTTATTACTTGGTTTCCTTTTTTAAGAGATATAAAATCTTAATTAACTAATTCCTATTAGTGGGTGAATGTAGAGATTCACCTTAGGGGGTGAAGCTAAGTTTTGTTCTATTGAATCAGAAGCAAACGATACTTTTAGTACGATTTATGTAGTTCAAACTAGTATAGGGAAACAAAAGGTTAAAGTTTTGTACCAAAGAAAAAGGTTGAAGTTTAGTATCACGCTATTACGTAGTAGATGTAGACATTTACAAGAAAGAACAGAAGTTGAAATCCGAATAAAGAGCACATGCGAATTTCGCTTATTTTATCTTCTTTTTTCGCTTATTTTATCATAAATGTACCTTTTATCGGATTGATAGATGATGACTGATGAGATTAAATTAAAATTAGTGCATTATAGTGATCTGTCATCCATAATTCAACCTTCCATGACGTCCGATAGGATGAGGTCATGTACTCTACGTCACTTTTGACGGAGCTCGCTTACGCCGTTTAAATTGGCTCTCCCGTTTTCTACACCCATTTATTATTGGAAAATCGGCCAAAAAAACTCAACTTTACACAAATTGCCAAAACAAACATGTACTCGAACTTGGCCAAAAAATACTTAACTTTTGTTGATTTTTTCATTTATTAAGCAACTTAAGATTGACTGACCATAATAGCACACCGTAACCCACGGTTAAGATAGTGTTAACTAGGCGTTAAATATTGAAGCGACGTCGTTTCGTTTTACATGATTTAAAAATAAAAACATGTAGATACCTGGGTTCGAACTCGAGTTGGTTTAGACAAATGGACAGGTATTTTACCACTAGACTAGTGACACTTTCAATCGATTAACACATTTAATTTTATTTGGTACTGGTTGAATATAAAAAAAATTTCTAAAAACATAAAAAGATATTTAAAATTCCGAAAATTGAAAAAAATAAAAAAAATTTTATAAAAAAATTTTGAAATTAAAATTAAAAATATTTTTTTTCTTTAAAAAATAAAAATCTTCAAAAAAATTTCAAATTTTTTTATAAAATTAATGTTGAAATAAAAATTAAAAATAAAATTTATGTTTTCTTTAAAAAATCAAAAATCTTCCAAAATTTTCATTTTTCAAAAAAAAAAATCTCCCAAAATTTTCAAGTTGAAAAAATAAAGAAAACTTTAAATTTTTGCATTTTCTTTGAATTTTTAAATTTTTGGATATTTTTTAGAAAAAATGAAAATTTTGGAATATTTTTAATTTTTAAAGGAAAAAAATTATTTTTAATTTAAATTTCAAAATTAATTTTATAAAAAATTCTAAAATTTAAAATTTTTGGAAAATTTTTATTTTTTAAAAAAAAAATTGAAAGAAAAAATTTGAAAATGTTTGAAGATTTTTTTTTAAGAAAAAATATTTTAATTATAATTTCAAAATTAATTTTATAAAAAAATCTTTATTTTTACAAATTTTTGGAATTTTAAAGATCTTTTTAAGTTTTTAGAAATTTTTTTATATTCGACCAGTACCAAATAAAACTAAATGTGTAAGAAGAAATCTTCCGCACGAGGTACATTAACCTATCACAATTCGAGGAAGATGGTGTTTTATTGATGGTTCGTAGAAGGATAAGGATTCTTTCTCGGGACAGGGTTGGTATAGCACTTTAGAGGGATTCGAGGGATTAACGGGGGCACGAAATGTTCGAGCCAGTATATCACCCCTACACTCGGAGGTGGAAGCTTTGGTTTGGGCAATGGAGTGTATGAGAAATTTGCGACAGTTTCAGGTTACGTTTGCAACGGATTGTTCTCGGTTGGTGAAGATGGTTTCGGAACCAGAGGAGTGGCCAGCGTTTGCAAGTTATCTGGAGGATATTAAGAGTCTACAAAGTAGCTTCCAAAGTTCACAGCTTATTCATGTACCACGAACGGAGAATACAATGGCGGATCGTTTAGCACGCAGTGCCAGACAACAATCGTCTTTCGTCGTTCACATGGATGCAGAGCTACCAGTTTGATGTGCAGAGTCTATATGAGTCAGTGTTGTTGATGACAAAAAAAAAGTGTTAGTAACTCTATTGAAAGTGCCACTAGTCTAGTGGTAAAATACATTGTCATTTGTTCAATAAACCCGAGTTCAAATCCAGTGGTCTATATGTTTTTATTTTCAAATTATGTAAAACGACGTCGTTTTCGTCAACAATAAACGACGTTAAGTTTTTCCGTCAAATCTTTCGACGGTGTGCTAAATTGGCAAGTCAACGAAATGATTGTTAATTAATTCTAAAGTCAATTAAAGTTTTATGTTTTTTGGTCAGCCAATATGTCCAAGTTTGTTTTGGCAATTTCTGGAGTGTTTTTTTTTGGCTGATTTCCAATTTATTATTAGGCGTTCCATCTTCTCAGGTGCGGTGCCACATGACTTTTAGATCCGTCCCATTGTCAGAGATCTATAACTTCACTCTCACCGATGTTGTGTGATAATTAACTCAAATTTAGATCAACAAACCTACCTTTTGTTTTTGTATTTTTTCTAATTATATTAATCAACATCCCCAATTGGAGCATATCGGAGCACAGATACAGACCACCGACGATATGAACAAACAGCAAGCTAGGTTACATATAAGAGACAAACATTCTACAACAACAAGACAAACAAAAAAACAGAGAGGGTCCCGGTGCTGTCAATCCGGTTTCCGGGAGGAATGAAGGCGGGGTGTTAGTTTACACATAATTGTTCGTTAAGTCAACATAGTAATGCCGTAATTGTTGGCGGTGTTAGCTTACTCATGATTCTAGGATAATGAGTTTGCACATGATTGTTTACTTTATGCCATTTCTAATGTTATATATCATGGGTTATCTCAAAGGCCACATACACATTTTCTAATCACATAATACTAGTAGGAGAGTATGGTAATTAACACACCATTATATATATACACGCACGAAACTTCCTAACAACAACCTCATTATATACGAAGAGACCCCACCCATCACATCACATTCACATCTCCTAGTTAAAAATCTGGGATTTGCTAAAAACGTGAGAGAATTGCTAAGTCACAAAGTCAACAAAAAAGATGAAGTCTAGCCAGGAAAACGCTGTGGAGACCCTCCTTCACGGCCATGGGTGTGCCAACCAGCTCAAGCTCATCATGGACCAGGCCAAGTTAGACTCGTCCATGGAAAGGGAGGACCTGGCCAAGTCCGTCCTCCATTGTTTCTCGGATGCTCTATCCATATTGATCGATACTAACGATCATCATCATCAAGATGACCGATCCAATAACTCACCTCCCCAGGATTCGTCTCCTGTTCTTGAGAACAGCAGGAGACCACTTCACAAGAGGGGAAGGTATACATATTAATCAATTGAGATATTTGAGAATGTTTGAAAGAAATGATGTCCATGCAATCATGATAAGCTTGGTGGTTGCAGAAAGACATCAGTGGCAGAGAGCTCAGATTACCGTAGACACGAATCCCCCAACCCGATCTACCACGATGGCTTTCTATGGAGGAAATACGGACAAAAGCAGATCAAAGAAGCAAATCACCAAAGGTATATATATATATGTGTGTATTTGGGGGTTTTATATTTATTTATTTTTTTAAAAAAGGAATGATGAAATGGCAGGAGCTACTACAAGTGTGCGTACACAAAAGACCAGAATTGTGAAGCAAAGAAGCAGGTTCAGATGATCCAACACAACCCTCCATTATACTCAACCACTTACTTCGGCCACCACACATGCCAACTTCACCAAGCCTATGCATCTTTCCCCATTGACACCTCTGATCCGCTTGATTCCCACATGATTCGATTTGATCACCCAGACTTCTCCATCCATCAACATCAGAACCAAAGTCAGAATCAGATAATTTATCTCAAAGATGAAAACATGACGCTACCTGATAAAGCAGAAGAGTGTTCGTCTCCATCTCAGTGGATGTCCTCGGAGGTTGCCCACGCAGTGGAGGCTTTCGAATTTAACCCTTTTCGCACATCAAGTGATCTATCATGACCATATATACATCCTTCTCTATTCTTATCATCATACATATGTAGCTTCTTTAATTATATGTTTCCACCCAAAATCCGATAGTATACTAGCTACTGTTACTTTTCCACATTATACATTTCTATCTACTTGAAGCTTTTGTTTAGTTAAATTTTAACCAGCTTCAATAACACGTGAATGAGTGTTTGGACTGTTACCATCTTTCTTTTTTCGTTCATCCCCTTCTTATTATTTGAGTAGACCATTTGATAACTAACCTTTAGTTCATTTGTTATTTTCAATTGTGTCATTTCCTATGTGTCAATCTCACAAGCTCTCTCACACCCTATATCAAAAGATCCTTTGTTAACTAGACAAATTACAAAATTTGCCATTGATCATTATAATATAACTTGACTAATATACTATTATATTTTTCACTATTGACAAACAACAATTAAAACGTCTACAATTAATGATATATTCTGATTATTTTCGGAAATATATTTATTACTTAGTCTACTATATGGTTTTAGACATAATAAATTATTGAGGCATATTGTACTTTCAGAATATATTGTAGGACTATATAGAAATCGAATATGACCATAAGTTTTCACATGACGATGTATTAAAGTGTAACCATTATTATTTTTATAGAGAAACCTAATTTATTTCTTTGAAAACTGTTTTTATATAGAAACCATATTTTATTTCTTTGTCAATGTTTGAGTCATTGTGGCTTATTGAGATGCAACATAGTATATATATACAAGGGGTTTATAATATGGTTTTAAATTATATTATTTCCATATTGATGATACATTTGTACTTTTGAATCACTGTTTTAAATTGCCATAAAATGATCCAATATTATTTTTAAAATAATGATTGATTCTCCTTTGCAATAATTGTTTTTATAGAAAAACCAAATTTTATTTCTTCAGAGAAATGTTTGAATCATTGTGGCTTATTGAGTTGCATAATAGTATTTGATTCAAGGGGTTTATAATACGATTTTAAATTATATTATTTCCCTATCAATGGTACCTTTGTACTTTTGAATCATTGTTTAAAATTTCCAAGCCGATCCAATATAATTTTTAAATATCAATTGCTTCTCCTTTGCAATCAATAACTATGTTTTGTCAATGTCATATTTCTTAATGCAATATACTATTTGATTGTTTATTGGCAAATGGAAATATGAATTGTCTTTACAAGGTTAATGCAATAGCGGAAAAATATATTTCAACATTAATTAGGTCATTGATTCGCTTAATTTAGGTGTCTAAAGATCAAATATGAATTGTCAATCACATTGTTAAAAGAAAAAAGAAATATCAATCAATGCATGATCTTAATAATATATCTATGTTAATTATGGTATTGTTTCAAAAATTAATACATGTCAAAGACCAAATTTGAATTGTCAATCACGTCAAATTAAGAATTAAATGTGATCGTCACCGATTAATTTTTAAATTTAATAATATTGACCAAATTCTTAGTTTGTTTCCTATTGTACAACAATATTGCATAGTATTTAACTGTAAGTTTTTTAAAATATAGTATATTATGTAAAAATTTATTCTTTACAAAAGTCATTAGTTACAATTTTTATTTTTTAAATATTATAAAATTTATATATCAATCTATATGTTATAATAAAAACTTCGTATATAATACGTGATCTACGTGTTTTTTACTCCATCTCAATCTCTTTCAAACTAAATTTGGTATGCAATTCAATATGTTTGACTTAAACAAAAACGGTAATTGTTTCCTATCTAAAATATATATTCAATTCATTGATTATTTTTACAAACGTATCAATCAGATCTAAAATTTTGGAGTCAAGTTTGGAATCACTTCATAATATTCACTAATTGGTTTTTTTGAAACAATCAACTAATTTTCCTCAATTTTTCCATATACACTTCGAGATTCGAATTTTGCGTAATTTGAGAGCTGCATTTTTTATTACAACATGCGTTAAGGCATGTTTTCAAGTATTTTGTTAATATTTTAATACTTCAAAGATCATGATCAAATTATGCATAAATCTCTTTTACGATGTGATACGAAAAACTAATGAAAGAGGTATGTACCTACTACAAAATACTATATTGGAATGATTTAATTTTTGGATTCGACCAATCATAAAACTATGCAATATTTGAAACTACATATATGTTCAAAATTATTAGTCTCAGTTAGAATAAAAATTAAAATTGACAGTTATTTAGGAAAATACATTAAATTTCCGTAAACACTGCATAATCTTTGATTATGTTTTTTTCACGCAAAATATGTATTCAATTCATTGATTGGTTTTACAAACATATCAATCAGATCTAAAATTTTGAAGTCAAGTTTGGAATCAATTCATAATTTTCGTTAATTAATTTTTTAAAACCAACATGTAATTTTCCTCAATTATAGTCGCTGAGAAACACATTTCCATATACAATCGAGATCCAAATTTTGCGTAATTTGAGAGCTGCATTTTTTTATTACAACATGTGTTAAGGCATGTTTTAAAGTAAATTGTACCGCAAGTGTGAGAATATTAATTAGTAAATATTTACTATGATTTTGGCGATTTGTTTTCATCATTAAAACCTTAAACATACAGCAGTTTCAACACATTTTCTCACCCACATCATTTTTTCGAATCATTATTAACAAAACTAGAAGTACACTAGGAAACCACCAATGGCAGATTTCATTAATTTTATATAAGTTTTTGGTTACTCTTATAGATCTACTTCCACGAACTATACTTCAACCACACAAAACAATAACACAAGATTTAAAAACTCTGAAGCTTACTTTATTTACATATCCACAATTTCGTTGAATCTCTTAACATGAAATAATATGTAATATTTGTGCTTATGACTTTTACCTTTTTAATAGTTATATATTTAAAATTATAATTTCTTTAAGTTCTTTCTTCCTGCGCAAGGCGCAGGTTATCACCTAGTTTATTATTATTAGCGGATTATTAGAGATACATATGATGTGTTCTCTTTAGATTTATTTTTGGGTTCAGCCCCTAGGTAAACATCCAAGTTTACCAACCAATAAAAATTTGATATTTCATATTCAGAATCTTTTAAAAAAATATATATTGTCAAATTATTTATATTTTAAAAAGAAAAAGGTAAATTTTAAATAAAATAAAAGTATATAAAAAAAAATTAAAAAAAAAATTAATACCGTCACCAGAACACTAAATCTTAAACCCTAAATTTTAAACTCTAAATCCTTGGATAAATCTTAAACTTTTGAATAAATCCTAAATCTTTGAAATTTTTTTTAAAAAAAAAATAATTTTAACATGGTGAGAAAAATATTAAACCCTAAACCCTTGGATAAACCTCAAATCCAAAAGTTTAGGATTTACTCAAGAGTTTAAAGTTCAAGTTCTTTGATTTTGTTAATTCTCACAACTCCTAACATAAAAGACTAAAGGTTAATAACCAAACATTACACTGGTTAGTTAAGGGTTTCAATGATTAACACCAAAAGTTATAATGATTTATCACTAAAGATTACGATCACCAACAACAATTGCAATGGTTCATCATTAAAGATTGTAATGGTTCATCACTAAAAGTTGTAAAAATTGACTTAAAAAGTTGTAAAAATTTACTTCAATCTCTAACAAACAATTTCCATTTAAGTTTAGTTAAGAAAAATTCTTTTAGATAACTCTTTTTAATTTATTTTCACAAAAATATTATTTAAGGAGAAAAAAATGACCAAAAAGTTTTTATTAAAGGATAAAATATATATTTATACAATTTGGATTAACTAATTTAGACTTAGGGTTTATAGTTAATTAAGGAGGAGTTTTAGGGATAGAGTTTCAAATTTCAAAAAATAAAAAATAAATATTAAAATTTTCAAAATAAAAAGCTATTTTATTTTTTTGAATACTAATTTGTGACAAAAAAAATTAAAATGGCCATTTGAGAGAATTGTCTTTTAGTTAAACTTACGTATAAGGGAAAATGTTTTATCTTATCCAATTCTTACAATGAAAAGACAACTTTTAAATCCATGACTTCTTGACAATTTTTAAGAACCATTGCATTTCTGAGGATGAAAAAACACTAAGATGTAAGGATACATACTTGTACATTTTGACAATTTTTTTAAACTAATGCAATCTCAAAATGAAAAGACACAATATTAGAATGAAAAGTTACATTTTAAACAATTTTAACAATTTCTTTTAAATCAATACAATTCTTTTTTAAGATGGGCATTGTTAAAATGAAAAGATACATACTTTTATATTTTTGACATTTTCTTTTAAACCAATGCACTTCTTAAACTGAAAAGACACAATGTTTTTTTTTTTGAAACTCTGAAAAGACACACTGTTAAAATAAAAAAGTTACATCCTAAGCATTTATTTGGATTCCTAGTATTAATAGATAGGCTTGAGAACATATTGGAGTTTATCAGATTATTGAGAGGAAGGAAGAAACAATCAGTATGAAGGAATCTAATAAATGTTTTGGGAAGTCCTAACGTAGCCGAAGAAAAGTATATTCTCAGCTGCCTCAATCAGGACAGGAGTAGCACGAAGTCGCTCAATCTCAGCTATACAAAAAGTGCATGCGTCCTAGAGGAGTTTCGTTTGTGAAATTTCAAGGATCATTCAAAGTGTACTCTTGAGTTTATTTAGGGCTTTTGTCTTTATTTGTTACAAACACACCATCCACATTTTCTACTAACCCGTTTCTTCTTCTTCTATTTAACTTTCCACAGTCGATAAATTAAAAGTTCACTAACTCTTTGTGTTGTGAAACCTGACAAATATGTTGGCCACCGGAAGGGTAGCAAAACAAAAGGAAATATCCCAAAGTACAAGGCGTGTTGCCAATAAAGGAAAGGCAACTGTGCTTGCTCTTGGTAAGGCCTTCCCCAGCAATGTAGTCTCTCAAGAGAATCTCGTGGAGGAGTATCTCCGTGAAATCAAATGCGATGACCCCTCTATCAAAGAGAAGCTGCAACACTTGTGTAACATTCATCATTTTTAATTTCCCTCTGCTTTCTTCTATATATATACGGTTCACCCTTGTATGAATATATAATAAGCATGGGTTGGTGGTGTTAGGTAAAACCACAACTGTGAAGACACGCTACACGGTCATGTCCAGCGAGACGATGCAAAAATACCCTGAGCTAGCAACGGAGGGTTCCCCAACCATTAAACAGAGGCTTGAGATCGCAAACGAGGCGGTTGTGCAGATGGCATATGAAGCGAGCTTGGCTTGCATCAAGGAATGGGGAAGGACAGTGGAAGATATCACTCATCTCGTCTATGTTTCATCCAGTGAGTTCCGTTTGCCCGGGGGTGACCTCTACCTCTCGGCACAACTGGGCCTTAGCAACGAGGTGCAGAGGGTGTTGTTTTATTTTCTGGGATGCTACGGAGGTGTGAGTGGGATGCGCGTGGCCAAGGACATTGCTGAGAACAACCCAGGGAGCCGGGTGCTGCTCACCACCTCTGAGACTATGGTTCTTGGGTTCCGTCCCCCCAACAAAGCTCGCCCTTACGACTTAGTCGGGGCTGCTCTCTTTGGAGACGGAGCAGCTGCCCTGATCATCGGAGCAGACCCTACAGAGTCAGAAAGTCCCTTCATGGAGCTTCACTATGCGCTGCAGCAGTTCCTACCAGGAACGCATGGGGTGATTGACGGGCGGTTGTCAGAGGAGGGCATAAGCTTCAAGCTAGGAAGAGAACTGCCTCAGAAGATCGAAGACAACATAGAGGAGTTCTGCAAGAAGCTGGTGGCAAAGGCTGGCTCTGGTTCATTGGAGTTGAATGACCTGTTCTGGGCCGTTCATCCCGGTGGACCGGCCATCCTGAACGGGCTAGAGACGAAACTGGAGCTGAAACCAGAGAAGTTGGAATGCAGCAGACAGGCGTTGATGGATTATGGGAACGCAAGCAGCAACACCATCTTCTACATAATGGACAAAGTAAGAGGTGAGCTTGAGAAGAAAGGCAGAGGTGGAGAAGAGTGGGGTCTAGGTTTAGCCTTCGGACCGGGAATTACGTTCGAGGGATTTCTCATGAGGAGCCTCTAAATGTGGCTATGGACCCGATATATGTGATTAACTATAATAAATAAACTAGATTTTGATCCGCGCTTTTGAAGTGCGGGATATTTTACGATGAAAAATTTCACTAATAATTTAACAAATATTTTGGTTATTTTTAAAGAGTGTGTATTGAAAATATTTTTGCATTTAAATCAGTATTTTTAAATTCAACCCGATTGTGATTATACCGGTTAATCCGGAGATCTGACAATTCAATTTATGTTTTTAAAATATTCATATTAAAAAATCACTAAAACCCGAGACCAACCGATTGAACTGATGGATGACCGATATGTAATCTAATTGGATTTAAATTGTAATATTTCATAATTTGTAATCTTATAATCGAAATTTTAAAGTTCACTATTTTGTAATTTATGAAATTATGACGTTTTACAAAATTTTAAAGAGAAATGATAGATATAAATAACTAAGATTAATTATTGTATTATTTGGAAACATTGATAGTAGTATAAAAATATATTGTTTAGAAACATTGATAGTAGTATAAACAAATAAGTATATTGTTTGGAAACATGGATAGTAGTATAAAGAAAGAAACATTAGTGACTTAATGTATGTTTAACTATAAAGTATAAAGATGTATTTAATTTAAAACTTACAAAATAAATGTTAGGTCCAACATAATGTTTCTGTTTTAATAAGATAGATTTATTATGCGCGACTTTAATTGTTATGACCAAACAAAAATATTAAAGTACATTTACGAAAAGTCTACATGAAACAATGAAGTCTGAAAAATATGCTTATGAATTTAATCTTTAACTAATTTATAAAATTTTAAACATTTCTTTGATAAAATAATTAAACTTATGTAAATATAAATAATTAATAGTCAGCTAAATTATTTATAAAATTGAATATTTGCAGTAGGTGAAATGAAGTAGGTGGAAAAATATAGATTGTAAATCATATTTGTCCATTTGTTAGAGTTAGTTAAGTACGTTCAAGTAATGTTTGTATTTTAGGACTAGGTTTTAAAATTTTAAACATATTTGAAATATTACTTTGACATATGAGTGTAAATTATGTATATATTAAGCACTTTAAAAGTTGATTTTATGTTTAGTGAACAGTTTATTGTTATCTAGTTCAAATACTTTATTTTAGATTATAGGTTAAAAACTTGGTAAAGAAATCTTCCAAGCAGTTCCAATTAACAAAAGTAATGTCTCCTTGCATAGTAGAGATTGTAAACATTCATGATATTTTGATGTGAATGAGTCAAAATAGAGTAAGTTTAAGGTTAGTGGATTTTGTAAAGAAAGTTTACCAAATCAAAAATTATTTACGTTATCGTGAAGTTTATTTTCAATTTAAATATAACCAAAAATAATCAATAAATATTAACCAAACAATGATTTACTTAAAATTGACGGCATACTCAGAAAACACGACCAGCATCCCAACTTGCGAAACTGATTTGACAAAACCATTAGGCAGCGTATATTATCGACACAGTACCAAGAGAAGAGATCACTTGAAAGCTTAATACAGCGTTGGTTCAGTGTCCACATTAGACAAGGATAGGAGGTTTTAAAGTTGGTTTTGTTTATAAGTTTATATTTTTCCGATGATCAATAAATTTAATATTTCATCGAAAAAATATTGATGATGTAGATGACTTCATGTGAAGTCTACTTGTGTAGATTTCCATGAGTAAGTAGATTTCATGATCCATGAATTTTTTTACACCAAAAACTTTTAACCTAATTGAGATTTTTGGCGTTTATATAAAAACAATTTACACACTTTTTCTTTCTCAAATAGCTGCAACAACAATTTAACATTTCTTTCTCTGAACTATATGAAATCAAAGACACCAGACCTTGTATCAATTGCTTATCTCTTTGTTTCATGTATTTATCACAATTTATCTTGTTTTTACAAGTTCTTCATTATGTGGTTTTAATCTCCTCCTCCTAAGAAAGTAGATATATATTTTTAGATGTGTATTTTTGTTTTGCTAGATTTGAACAAAACTATAAACTCCATTTAATGTAACTGTTTTCTTATTATTCTAGAATTAAGTTTTTTCTATCTTTCATATTTTTTTTTCTATTTTGAATCAATTCTAAACATTTTTGGATACGCAAGTTTTAGATCTGGAAGTATGTGACTTGTAGGAAGACTTTAGAGAAGTCTCCAAATCTATTCTCAAATAGTTATTCAATTTTATTAATTTTTTATTTACATGATTTATAAATGTTTATATATACATTATTTAAATTTATTTTCCATTGAATTATTTTTCATATTTTATAATTTAATAATAAGATTAAGTTCATAAATATACTTCTTCTCAGAAAGTTTCCTCAAGAAATCTTCTTAGAAGATTCATTGTTTCTTGTAGATTTTTTTAAGGTTATAATCATCAAAATATGTTTAATTATTTTTTGGGTCATAAAAAGGTAGTTATAATTTCATTACACATTTATGTTACTTTTGCATTTGATTAAATAGGTGGTATTTATTTTCATTTAGTTTCATATTTTGGATTATTTGGAAAATTCTCCTAATTAAAATAGTTGTAGTTCAATAATTGTTACAATTAAATTTGCTTAAAATGAAAAACCAAATTGGTCTGAATTCTTATACCTAGAATTATATGTATAATTAAAATATTATTTTACTTAATTTTCATATATATAATTATAAATCATTTAAAAATTCAAAACAAAACACAAGTGTTAATGAAGTTTGTGATTTATACATATGCATGAGTTTTAAAAATATTTCCGCTTATATTTTCTATGAAATTTCAATTTATTAACTCTTCATTGTTTTATTTTTGCTTTTTTCCTAGAATAATTTCTATCAAATTTTAATGTTGTAAAAATATATAGTTTTAATATATCAGGATGAACCAAGCTAAATGAAATTAAAATAATATGATTTTAGTATAACAATAACGAAAAATAAATTATAGTTCAATTGGGAAGAATGGATGCAACCCAATATCCAACAAAAAATAATTGAACGATACAGATTGTTATACTCAAATCACATATTTAATTAAGATAATAACACAATGTAATGTAACATAATAATCTATTTATGTTTCATACATAAATTATTAAACAATTTAAAGTTATCAAAATTAAAAGTAAAAAGTAATTAATCATTATGATTTTATATTTTGTAAATATTTATATTTGTGCGAGTACGGAATAATTACTTCAGATCTCTTACAAAGTCTCTAGCATATTAAAAATTATTGAAAATTAATTAAAGAAGAAAGAGAAAGGAACATAATTAGCAAATAAACATACTTAACCAACTGGGCTAATATGTTAGCTAGAAGAGTTGATTCCGTAGTACCCCTAGGCCCTAGTTCGATTATCGTCTTCGTGTCATGAGATATTACAAATGGCTGATTCCATACCTAGAGAGAGATTAGGACGACCTAGTTCAAACTCCTCCCATTAAAAAAAAACTATCAAAATAAACTTTATATGCACATGTGTTATCAGTTCTCACGTTTAATAAAGCTGTCAAGCGAACATTCAACAGCTCTTAAGCAGCGCTTTAACTGAAGGAACCTAGGCTATATATATGGTTAACTCAAGTTTAAGTCCCCACTCCTCCATTGCTACAAAAAGTATACATAACAAAAAAAAAAGAAACATTAAAAGAAAGAGAACACCTCAACAACATAATATCCTGTAAATTTGATTATAGCAATATATACACAACTCTGCTTCGGGATGAGTCAGCGTGTTCCAAACTACCACATCGATGATACTCCAGCGGCCACCGTCCGCTCCACTAAAGCTGCAGATATCCCCTTGTATGTACCATTTTATCATATATATCATTGGTCTCAATATGTAATAATTAACTTTAGCCTATATATGTCTTGTGCAGGCTAGACTATGAGGTAGCCGAGCTGACGTGGGAGAACGGGCAACTAGGGTTGCACGGCTTATGTCCACCGCGGGTGCCTGCTCCGTCAAAATACTCCACTGGCGCCGGTGGAACGTTGGAGTCAATAGTGGACCAAGCTACTCGCTTCCCTAACCCTAAGCCCACCGATGAGCTCGTCCCATCGTTTCACCACCACTATTCCAGGGTCGGCATGGACGCGCTTGTCCCCGAGCAGCAGAGCCAGCCCGCCACCGGCGTTGGCTCGTGTAGCGATGGTCATCCCATGGCTGGTGTGAAGCGAGCCAGAGTGGCGCCCGAGTGGAGCGCGAGCGGGAGTCAGCGCCTGACCATTGACACCTACGGCTTCACCTCAACATCGCTGGATGATAACTCCAGCTCCGGCGGGAAGCCTTTCACCAAAACCACCAACATCGACGATCATGACTCCGTCTGCCACAGCCGCCCACAGGCAATTAGTTTCTCATTTTATTATAACTTATTCCTTCTAAATTTCTAATTAGTTTATTATATATCACTTTTAAAAAAAATATTTTTGAATTACAACGCTATATAAAGGTGGAGGAAGAAGAAGAAGGGAAGCAAATGGGAGGAAAATCATCAGCTTCAACCAAGAGAAGCAGAGCCGCTGCTATTCACAACCAATCCGAACGTGTAATTCACTCACTCATTCAACCATTTATTACTCTTATTTATTTTGAGAAAAAAAAAATTATATTGTTATTCGTCGACTAGTGTTTCATAGTTAATGTTTTCTTTGTATAGGAACGTAATTTCAGAGTTTATGTTCATTACTTAAAACATTGATTGTCTATTGATTGGTTTTATTGCAGAAGAGGAGAGATAAGATAAATCAAAGGATGAAGACGTTGCAGAAGCTGGTTCCCAATTCCAGCAAGGTACCTCATTTTACATGCATCATAGACTGTCGTTAAATTATTATTTTTCTCCTTTTGGTCAACTACTACATCAAATTTACATGACTATACGTGCGTAATAATATATAATAAAAATATGATAAATAAAGTAGGTATACGATAGCTAGAGGGGATAAGAAGGGTGGTGGACCAAAGGAAAATGAATGTATATAAAGAAATGGACCTCATACGATGATTTTACTCCACACACTTATGCTCGGTCTCTTATTTGTCTGTCCCCGAAAAACTGATTTTACATCTCTTTAAGACTTTGTTCGGCCAATTGGTCCAATTCATATGCCCTTAATTACTACTATATGCCACCTTTTGGCTGTCAATCAAAATTCAACCAACACAATCTACATTACATATGTATAGTGTACTATTTTGACATGTGTTCATCAATCACCCCTTGAGTTGGTTTGGTTAAATAATACATTAAAAGGAGTGCATGGTTTGATAAGTTACATTTTGGAACTAGACGGATAAAGCATCCATGTTGGATGAAGTGATAGAGTACTTGAAGCAACTCCAAGCACAAGTGTGCATGATGAGAAGAATGAACATGCCCTCCATGATGCTTCCGATGGCCATGCAACAGCAACAACAACAACTTCAACTAAATCTCATGTCCAGTTCCATGGGCTTAGGGCTTCGAATGGGGATGCCTGGCCTAGGTCTTGTCGACCTTAGTTCTATGAACCGAGCTGCTACTGCAACGGCTCCCAATATCCATGCCAACATGATGCAGAACCCATTTGTGCCCATGACTTCTACATCATGGGATGCCTCCTCTTCCACCGACCCTCGATTCCAGTCTCCTCTTATCCCCGATCCTATGTCAGCCTTTCTTGCATGCTCCTCGCAGGTTATACAACTTTTTGTTTGATATAAAACTTTATACTTCATTTTTGTCCAAATCTAATGAAGCATTGACATATTTATTTGTCAAAATTGCAGCCAACGACGATGGAAGCATATAGCAGGATGGCTGCTTTATATCAGCAAATGCAGCAACAGCTTCCTCCTTCAAATCCAAAATGATATATTATTTCGACCTTACGTCTACATGTGTTATAAATATTGACAATATATGCATATTCCATTGTATTTTAATTTGTATGTATAGGCTACACATGAACTATGATTTACCTTTTAAAACCCTAAAAAGGATCTGTTGTATCTGAATATTGTCCGAGAAAATAATTATTATGTTTGAGTGAATTGGTAACCTCACTCTAAACCCAGAAGCGAACCGCTACTTTTCTTTGATAAGTGGTGGTTTCAGTATCCTTACGGTATGTAAAATCCTTCGTTTTCACGAATTTAATTATGACACCAGGAATAAGTAGAAAGCTAAATAGAAGGAGACACAACGGAATATGCTTTGTCTGCAAAATTCCACAATAATTTGATGATAATGTTTGTAACAGTGTGCGAATATATATATTTGTAAAAGGTGTTGTAAATGATCGGGTGTCAACAGGTCAACTTGTCCCAGACTATCACCACACGTTTGTAAACAAAATCTAATTATTAATAAGCAAAAGTGACTCCAAATAATGCCAATTTAAGTAGTTGTAATCAAGTGGGTTGTAATCAATCGATCGTAATGACCACAAACCCTAGATCCCACCTGTCCAGAGCCGGTCCTAGGAAAACCATGACTAGAAGCAAATTATAAAAAAAATGGCCGCATTGGCAGAGATTCGAACCTGGGTTGGTGTTAGAAAATCTATAACTTTCATGTTTTACCACTAGACTAAAGGGAAGTTTTGAGAAAATGTGGCCGAAACAATCTTTACAATAGAACGGCCGGAAGCCACTGCTTCCTTGGCTTGGCCCAAAGGCCGCCTCTGCACCTGTCATTTTACTATTGAACAGCTGCGCTGAAATTTTATTTATTCCAAAAAGAGTTAAATCAAATCAGATAACACCAAGGGTCGACACCAGTTGGTTTGATAGTTATGTATGTTTTATTATATACTCCCAAAATATATGAATCGCCCCAACTAAGCGGTGGTTGTGACTTGTGACGCGATGTTAATCAAAGGGAGTGAAGAGTAATAGGCATTTGAATCCATTTACAAATAAATCTGAAATGTTTCAATTTGAAATATGTAATGGGTGAGATAAAACGTTTACCGTATCTATAGCTTGATCCATTGTTACCTGTTATTAAAATCTAGACAACTATAACGTTTTAATAACCAGTGTATTGTATATTTTGTTAATCAATATGCTATGTCGAATCATTACCACAAACAAATAAATAAATAAATTTAAGATGTCCTGATTCGAGACGATTAGATATGTCACATGTGTGTGGTAGCTATAAAACAATGAATCGCAGGAAGATAAATTCAAAAGACGATTCCTTTCACACCGACAACAAATGAGAGATCACTGTTGAAACAGAATTGGTCAGGGCAGCAGCTCATTGCCCTACCTTACAATAGGGAGAATCTTCTTGACGGGCCTAAATAGGCTGCTTTAAAGCCAATGATCGGTTCCAACTATATAAAGCCCATACCAGTTAAGCTGCGTACTATAATAACATGGTGCCGATTATCTTGGGCTTCAAATCTAAGTATTATTTGGTTGCTGTAGTGCTGTATGACTAGATACAGATTCAATTTGAACAGTTGCTCTAGGCTAGGTTGATTGGCTCCTCCCATCTCTTGCTCATTCTGCATAATCTAAGTCAGAAGAAGACAAGCTTAGAGCAGTGTTAAAGGCTTCCACGGCCCTAAACCCAAGACCTCCTTCCGGTTCCCAGTGGAGTTCCCGTTTGTCATGATTGCGAGAATTTCTCTCTCTCTCTTTCTTTCTTTCTAAGAGTTGTGAAATGAGAAGCACAACAAAGTGTATTCAATTATCTCCTTATTTTTTGGCAAAAGAAGGAACAAAACTAACGTGGCCATCATACATATAGGCTTCATTCACCCCAATAGTATTTAGTTAGTGGGTATCAAATGAAGAAACGGAACAATTTCATGTCGAGAGACATAGTAGGCTTAACCATACACCTCGATATCATAGTTTTCTGAAATTGCGACATCATTCCTCAGATCAGAGCCGTGATCCAACCATTCTCCCAAAGCTTCCCCCCTCTCACTCAGTCGTGTTGTCAGTCTGTCCCAGTCTTGAAACGTTTATACCGGCTCAACCAGTGCATTTTCTTACTTGGTTGGTTAGGCTGCTGACCAAGCCTATGCTTCAAACGGCCAATAAAGTAAGCAAACTCGTACAATAAAGATTACAGATACCATGAGAGAATGAGACTACTATCCACTTACCATGTAGTTTCCTTACATCAACAACATAATGTAAGCAAATCTGGAGGCCTATCAATTTGGACTCGTATAAGTAAGCTTCCCAGCCTCGAATCCACAGCTAACCAGCGCGCTTGCAATCATCAGCATTTTGCAAACTTCCAGACGTTGGACACCACCTATATTTTGAACACAAAAAAAAAAAAAAAAAAAAACAGAGGTTCAATCAGAGTAGCGAAGAACTATCTATATCCTATAGATGAAATGCGACAAGGTAAGTTCTGTGAAGCAACACGTACAGAAAACACCATGTCGATTCCTAAGCGGAAATGATACTTGGAATTATTTTCGGAAGCAACTTGTATAGCTGCTTTTCGCACGAATCACTAGAACTAGTAACGCATGTGAGCTCATTCTCCAAAACAGAGTAAGCTTCAGAAAATGCCTGCAAAATAAATCATCACCAACTCTTTTCCATAGTCGTATGTTTTAGATTTAAAAAAAAAAAAGCATTGATAAAATGTAAATATGATCCAATTTACCTTAATACATTGATGTATACGGAAGCAATTTCTCCCGACATTATTTGTTGGGAAAAGAGGGTCATCGATGTGTATCGGATCAATACTGTGAGCAGATAACCAACAAACGTGTGAATAACAGAGCGTGTACAAGTTCGTATTTTACAGAGCCACGATGTTTACCTATGACCCCTCTCCCGATTCCTATAGATACCACTTCCTTGCACTGAGACACGCATCTGCCGAGGATCAAAAACATTACTGCAAAACAAATTTACAAAAAAAAAAACACTAGCCCAGTTATCGTCACACTCCTTGAGCTATATCTATAAATGTAATTAACAGATTTATAAGGAGAAGTAGTAATTTTGACTGACCCAAAAAAGTAAAGAAAATCCATTAGAAGCCGCCCAATGTTCTGCAAAAATACTTATTTTCAATTAGTAATAATTGCACGAGTGTAACAATGAAACCTGAACAAATATAGATACTTGTGTTACAGAATAGGCAAACAATAAAACTAAGTACTTGGTTGATAGAGCGCCCCAGATGATGCTCATGTTGAAGAAAACGTGTAATCAGTAAGACCTGCAGTAATCATAGTCTAAGATTCATAAACAGATATCTGAAAACATGATTAGAGGATGGAATAATAAGGTGGCTGGTGGATTGGTACTAATCAAATTAGACAAACACCAATTAACAGGATCCTCATTACATAAACAGAGAATGACCACCTGAAAACCAAAAGAAAGGAGCGTTTTACTTAATGTAAAGGAATACGGCTCACCAGACAGTAAGAGCTTAATCCACCGGAGTATGATTGATCCAGGGTACGATCAGCCAAAAACTGCTTTAACACCAAAGCAAGTGGTGTGGCAGCTGGAAATTGCTCTGTCAGATCTTTCACCTGCAGAGTCAAAAGAAAGAAAAAAGGTTACAAAGATACATACACAAGAAGAGAGTATAATGTAAACAAATAAATTGCTCTGAAAAAGAAGAATAAAATAAACACCAGTTGTGTGGTTTGAAGACCCGTATGCGATGGCGTTTTGAAACTGATGTCAAGGCGGACACATTTTGCATTTGCCAAGTTTCCACTCTTTGTCGGCAAAGAGTTTGCTGCTGCAGAGTCTTCAAATCCAACCATATCAGTGTTACTATTGCTGTCTTGGTCAACGGTGATACAGTCTGGGCCATCTTTTGGTGACTGTATACTGCATACCAGATCACAAGGGACTTCCACAACAAGCATGATAATTGGTATCTGCGCATGCATAAACGAATTATATAAGAGAAAGCATGATGAGAGTACCTAACGACTGTGAAAAATAAAAACACTAATAAATGAGACATTACAGCTGTATTTTCAACCGCCTTCAGGGAGTCAGTTTTTACCCACTCTTGATTAGCCAGATATCTGGCTGCATGCTGAATAGGAAAACATGATATCAAAGAAAATTCAATAGAAAATGTAACCAGTTAACTGTCAGGTATAGGTACTCTTATTTAACAAGGAGAGTAACTTCAAAATAAAAATTAAAAATAGAGACGAGAGTAGGCTCAAGCATGATTCACAAATCTAGTATTTTACAAGGCTTCCGCTATACTAAAGCAATCCCAGTTCCCTAATATGCAACACGACATGAGCAACCAGCATACATAAGAAAGATGGGTCCATTTGTGATAATAATTAGACTAGCCCCTACAAATATGATCACTAAAATAAAGCAAATTTAAAAACATAGTCATGACTGTTAACTGTTGCAACATAACTTTCATAGTAAGCATACCTGAAGGCATGTCTCCTTTATACCATTGCGACCCTCCAAAATTCCTGCCTCTTTGATAGGTTCCTGAGACGGGTATTATGTATAAGATACTTCCCGTTCAAGAAGTAACCGCATAAGATGAATAATATTAAGTTTGCTCACCAAGTTTCTCACTGGAGGAAGACAAACCACAAGGTCCACATCACTCGAAGGGAGGGCCAAACCAGTTGCAGATGAGCCAAATATGTTCGTCCTAGACCTGGGCCACAGAACTTGGAGAGATCTGGTAACCCGCTTGATTGCCCAATTGATATAAGGTTTGCGGGACATATTCTCTGTAGCAACCTTTAAGAGCAGTATATGACTCAAAGGATTCGAATAATTGCCAACCCAGGTAATAAAAATATAAACTTCAAAGACGTTCAAATACTGAAGTATAAGAAGGGAAAAAGGTATTGTGATTACCTGCTTGCAGAAAGAATCTATCTCGTCATTCAGAAGACCGTGTATCAATGATTGAGATTCCCCTTGCGTTGGACAGTTCAATAACTCGGGTGGTTGCAAAGGGAAGGCCACATCAGGCTGTAAAATAGCATTTTAGAGGATGGACGCATCTTAGAAAGAGTACACATAGAGGTCAACGGTGTTACTTACATGCTCCTGGTCTCGGCCTAGTTGCGACATTGCAATTAAGTGATCTTGAAGGAGGGCCCCAGGTAGAGGTTGAATGATTGGCCTGACTGCAAGGCTTTTGTTCCTCCAGGGTAAAACAACCTCCGCTCCACAAGGTTCTTCCCAGTTTACACCGTCATGAAACCAGCCTCTCATACCCCAATGTCTTGGGCTTGAACTTCCAGACCTCACAGTTGGGAAACCTCGCCGTGCTCTGGAGTTGCTCACAGGTGAAGGTGGTGGTGGACGAGGAGCACGTGGAACACATAGCACTACAGGTGATGGTGGTCGCTTTAGACGAGGATGCTCGCGCCTTGTAGGATTTGGGCTTTTGGTATCATAACTACGCTTGTATTCAGATTTCGACATATTTGGGATGATGATGGGCCGCAAAATCGGATAAGGAAAAGAGTCTCCAGAATTTCCTTCAACATCCCCAGATAAACTAGTCAAAGTTCCAGAGACATCCTCTTCACCTGCAGCTTCACTTGTTGTAGGGGGAGCTTGCAATACTTTAGTAGATATCTCATTACCTGGCACAACATAACCAAGAGGCTGGTTTGCCGGGCCTAAGGGATCAAAAGGGGAACAGAAGGATGCGGAAGTCGGAGAAGCTAGTCCATTTGCGCTGTAAGAAGACGAAAACGCAACCATGTCATCAACCGACCTCTTCATTTCAGCTTCATGCCAAGCCCAAGAGCTATCATCAGAACTAAGGGACGGAGGGCGAGAAAAGCCAGTCCCTAGATGTTCAGACGGATTCCAATACATCACTCCCCCACCGAAATATTGATTATAGTCTACTCCAGAAACAGTGTGCATCTCAAAATCTTCCTCCAGCATCCAATTACTCTCGCACTCATTCCCTATCTCAGGCTTATTTTTCTGTTCAGGAATGTCCAGAAGAATTCCAGAATCATAATTGCAAGCGAATGCTGTTGTCAAGCCGCAATTGCTATGAACCATGGGAGGCCAATCTAGACTCATGGGCATGGGTCGAGGAAGAACTTGTTTGTGGGTCCCTTCAATAGAAGGATTTCTAGCATGATGAACAGTTGAGACGAAAGGTTGGCGTACATATGCATGCAAATTGTGACCAACATCAAGATGCAGTCTATCAGTCGCAGTTGGAAGGTGAGAATTAACATGTGGAAAGTACATAGGTGCTATAGCAGGCCACTCATAAGAAACAAATTCTGAACTGCTGGAGGCAATACCATAACCTGCTGCTTCTCTTCTCGGATGGTGGATCCGCTGGGATTCCCCTTCCTCCAGAGTTCTGGATCGTCCATTAGACGATGACAATATGTCTTTACGTTCACCTGGACAGCAAGACTTTTGAGAGTTCACGTTATCACAGCTTGAAGTACCGGCAGAATCTGTAGAAGTCAAAACTTTTGAAATCACACACGTTCCAGCTTTTCCGTTCAATTCTTCCTCTCTAGAATTCTCACATTTAACTGCACCTTCCCTTGAACCATTCCTATCACAGCTAACTCCAGTACTCATAGCATCTATATGCTCCAGAGGAAGTTGATTGGCAGAAGTACAAATTGATTCACATTCGGGAGCTTTTTCCATGGCTGAACTATTCACGACAGACTTATTCACTTCCCTGGTGTTTTCCAAACTTGTACACTTTTTATTATTATTCTTATTCCTTTCTCTCCTTTTCTTTTTAGTTCTTCCTTTGTCGGCAACCAATCCTGGGAGAGCTTCCTGATAATACATAATCAGTTTCAAAACAATCCAAGTTCTAATTAAGCCGAAATATGAGGAAATAAAATAATTCACCATATTTGCTGCAGCGGCCTTAGAATTATTGACCATTGTTGATGATGTAGGAGCGTTCTTGCATTCTACCGCGTATCTGTTTTTGTGAGATTCCAACTTAGCTTGGTCTTTCTGGAGATAACTTCAAAGATCAAATTCAAGTTCCCAGACAACTGCTACGAAAATAAAATAATATGTGGATAGACAGAAAATTTGCACCTTGATGATTTTCGCGGACAAACTAACGTTTCTATCCGATTTAGCCTCAGGGGTTGGCTTTTTCGTGTTTCCGGTCTTTCCTTTGTGTTTACGGCTGGTTGGACCAGGAATCTGCTTGGAAGATGAACTTGTGGAAGACTTTGGAGTATTTTCTTCAAGAAGCTCACGTTTAACAGAATCAACAGAGAGTACCATAAGAAAACCGCGCAGTTTTCTTAATATACAATCAGCCAAAGTAGTGAGAGAAGCCAATGAGCTGAAGAATATAGTTTGTGCAGAAAGTGAGCCATTTTGAGATAAGAGGAGTAATGAAGCAAATTCTTGAAGCACGTATAATCCACTAAGTTTAGTGGCTAAGGCATTAGGTGTCTTTGATACAGAGGTTTGTTCGAAAACCAAGTCACAGAATGAAGTAGTTTTTGTCCTTGCAGTGCCTCCGCCAAAATTGAAGAGCCACATTTCTGCCTGGGGTGCTTGATTTGCTTCTCTAAGAATCTCATGTATCTGAGTTGTTCGCAGTGACAAGAGAAAATTTAAGATAAAAGATGACATAGAAAGCAACCGGAAAGTAAAGTAGTAAGCAAGTCCAAACAAGAATGTACCACAGATTTAGCAGACTTCCCGAGCAAGCAAGTCCAGATTTGCTTCTGTGTTGCGGTGTCGAGATTGAGCCACCAGTCAGCACAGGCCTTGGTCCTCCAATACGCATTAGCTGACATAGCAGCAGCATTCAATTTATCTTTGAGTTTGATCCCTCCTCCTCTTTTCTTCTTCTTCCCATTACCATTACCATTAGAGGACCAAGCTAATCTCAAGCTAACCTCTAACCTATTAGCGATGAAGGCTTCCATGGTATAATAGCCTTTGGCTTTGAGCCACTCAAGTTCAACCCAATCGGAGGAGGCGAGGTCAGTATCTTCCCCTCCTCCTCTCAAGAAAGCGCCATTAGATAAAGCGTCCATAGTGTCCACGAAGTGATCCACATTAGTAAGAAGCTCCTCGGCCATGACGACGGAATCGAGGGAGGAAGAGGAAGAGCAATCGGAGGAAGCGAAGAGACGAGTGGAGTCGAAAAGGGAACGCTGAGAGGCGTTGGAGAGGGCGACGCGGGAGATCAATCCACGGGACTTCTTGAAGCAGAGACTGGGAAGATCGAGATCGAGATCGAGATCGAGGGAAGGGAGGTCAGGGAGGATGATGAAAGAGCCATGGCCTTTGGTGCGGATATACCCCAGCATCTGGAGTAGAATTTTGACGAACTTGGGATCCACGAAGGTGAGGTGAGAGAGGCGCTGGTGGACGCTCAGAGAAGAGAACCATCGGAGGATCGCGGACCTAGGCTGATGATTAGGTGTTGAGGAAGAGGAGGAACAAGTGGAAGAAGAGTGGTAGAGGGAGATGTGAGATGTGAGGGAATCGATAAGCTGATTCTGAGCCATGGAAGCAGCAGAGAGAGAGAGATGCCGTTTCTGTTTGTTACTGATCCGATCCGATCATCATTTTCAAATGGAATGTGTGTCAAACCGACTTCCTCGCTCGCCGGAACCACCACCACACCAACGCCACATTTCACTTTACCCAACCGCCCCTAATTAAAACGGGTCTTGGTTTTTCCTCTTCCAGTTTTTTAATGGGCCCTCTACATTCTGGCCCATTGTAGTAACTTCCTCCTGCTTCTTCTTCTTCATGTCCTTTCTATATTTCATGTACACAAACAAAATTCATTTCAAAAAATACTTGGCTAACGAAAATAATTGTAACCCAACTAATTCTATTCACTGTGCCCATCTAGTTGTTATTTAGGCCAAAAAATGATATCTCCTATTAGTAATCTCATATATTTTTATGTCTTATTAGGTTAATTTTTTTCATTATGATAATATTGCCCTTAATTTCAATTAAAATTAGAAATTACATAAAAATTTGAATATTAAAATATAATTTTAACTAAAGTAATTTAAATAACTATTAAAAATCCCCAAAAACGATTCTCTATTTAAAAAATATTAAAAATCCCAAAAAATATTTTCTTAATTTAAAAATTGATTTTATAAATAAAGTTTTTCTATTTTTAAAAAAATATAAATCATGATTTATAAAATCAATTATTAAATAAAAAATAAAAAAAATCGTTTTTTTGGATTAAAAATATAAAATCGTGATTTATAAAATCAATTTGCAAAAAATGATTTTCTATTTTTAATAAAATATTTAAAATCCCAAAAATTATATTTTAAAAAAAATTTGGAAATTGATTTAAAATCTACTTTCAATTCTTTTTTTAAATGATTTTCTATTTTTAAAAAGAAATCAATTTAATTAATAAATATAAGAAAAATGAATATTTTCAAATATTCTCTTCCCATATTTTTGGAAATGATTATCCTTATCCGTAGAATCTGTATGTAGAATACATTAAATATGTTTGAAATCAATTTATACTAGTTTTAGATTTACAATAATGTGTAGATTCCGATTTCTCCAAGTTTTAGATTCATAGTAATGTGTAGATTCTGATTTCTACAGATTTTAGAACGATAGGTTAAATGCAGAATGCGTTTTTCAAATATTTTTATATTACTATTATTTACGTAGATCACATATTCTAAATTCAATAAAAAATGGATTACATTTTCTATTGTGTAGAATGTCATTCTACTTTTCATAGACCAAAATATGAAATTATGATTTAAACATTTTTACAACTTGAAAATATACCAATAAGTTGATATAGGTATTTCATGAGTAATTACTATTTTTGATTTTTTGTTTGTTTGTAAAACTATTTATTTGATTTATTTAGGAAGATATCAAAGGGTATTAGAGGAAAAAATGATACAAAAAATTAGTTTAATAGGACATAATTATCATTTTTTGGCCTAAAAACAATTTTCTCAAAAAATCTTCATAACTCATTTACTAAATTTGGGATAACAATTATTTTAATGGGTTTGTCCAAATCTATGGCAACATAAATTAGGGGTGGGCGTTCAGATACCCGTTAGGGTTCAGATCGGATATTTCGAATTTTCGAGTATTTCAGTATAGGGGTATAGAACATGTTCGGATATTTTTGTACTTCGGATCGGGTTTGAGTATTTTTAGTCCTCGTTCGGTTATTTCAGACTGGGTTCGGATATTTAGATTTTGAATTTTTTTTTAAAAAAAATCATTTTTAAATTTTTGTATTTAAAAACTTAGCTTTCGATTAGCTGACTTTTTATTTTCTAATAATTGAATGATTAATAGATTTGAAAGTAACATTTCAAAAATAAATAGACATTAATTTGATTATTATTTTTAGAATTTGGGTATGACTTTCGTTAATAGATGAAAAAAACTTGATATGCATTTTAAATGAGTATCAAATCATTTTTTCAATAATTATAGAGAAATTGCCAAAAATACCACTTTCATGATACTACTTTTCATATATACACTAATCAATTTTACCATTAAAATTTTAATAGGTAAAGTACCATCATAACCCTAACTAATTAAATCTAAAATGTCTTCTTCCCCCTCTTTGATGAGTTCTCCGGTGCTGAGGAGTTCTCCGGCGAGATCGTGGTGAGTTTTACGGCGAGATCCGACGATGATGACGAGCTTAATTAAACGAACAAGACAATCTCTATGACAAACGTTAACGAAGTCACCGGGTAATCGATGGTGATGTTAGAATATGGACTCCATCACTTTCTATTATCCAGGTAGGCGTACTCTCTTTACGGGTAATCATTGCCCATTCAGCAGCAAAAGGATCTCTCTATCTATGTATCTCTGTATTATCTCTAAACCTATAGATGTTTATGAACTCTAATCTTATCTACGTGTCAGAGTTCGTGGATTCTCCTTGATTCCTCTCCTCTTTCGATCCGATTCCAACGCAATTGGAGCTCACAACATTTCACTATCTCACAAGGTTCTCTGGTGGGAACCGAACGGATGGGTGTGACATTTATGATATCGAGGACTGGTAGAAAGTTCCGGCCGAAGGTTTCGACTGAATCTGCTTCTTCTCCAGACTCTCCAGAATAGCTGAATCTGAAATCAATCGTTCTGCCAGCTAAATCAAAAGGTAAATGTATGTAAATCTGATTCTGGTTTTGGAAGTTGAGATCATCGTGAAGAAAAAAATCTGATTTTTTTGAGGAATTGTGTGTTTTTTTTTTAATTTCAGGCCATTGTTGGTGATGCTACTTCTGGGTTCTCGGAGTCGTCTTTGTTTCATGTGTCTCCAGGTTAAGCTTCTTGACAGAGTCGTATGCTTTTTGCTGCACTCGAGCTATGTTTAAATTTGGGTGCTTTATTTGCAGATCATGAAGTTTCCTTTGTATTGAGTCTCTATCCGAATGGGTACTCCATTGGAAAATCCTCTGAGGTATCTATATACTCAGTAATATTATATAGTATGAGTTTGTTATCTTGTAGTTTCTCGTATTTGATTTTCTTATTTTTTGAGAACCAAGCTGTGCAGCAGACATCGTTTAGAGATGCTCCAAAGGTCTTGCATCCGTATGATAGAGCAGCAGAGGGTCTACTTTCGGTAAGTATTTGTTCTTTTTATATATATAATTGGTGAATGATTACAAAGTACTTAGAAACTGAGTTTTGAGTTTGTATAGAGACACACTAGATTTTCTAACTGATTTCTTTTATAAACATTTATAAAGGGTTTATAAATTTTATTAACTTCTTTATAAGCCATCTTACAAATAATTAATAAACATTTATAAATTATTTACAAACTTTACAAATGATTTATAAACTTTAAACTGTTTGTTTATAAACTTTACAAAAGATTTATAAACTCTTATTAACCCTTATTGATTATTTACATATTCATTGGCTTTGTTGATTTTGATAGAACATTAGTTTGTTATGTGATCCATTGAGGTCTCTCTTTTAGGCGAAATAGCATCTGTTGAATCTGTGTCTGACCTTTAGAAGCTTATGTATGTTGCTGTTAAAAACAATGTGCATTTTTTTATGAATTCTTTATTTGGATGCAGTCAGAAAGATGTATTGCCATGACTTGGATATTCTGTTTATAATGCTAAAAGGTGGATGCTTTTCCAATGACCATGATGTTTGGGATGTGCTCTGTACTCCAGTAGTTTGTGAGTTTCTACAGGTTTCTCTGTGTTTTTTTCCGTAGTCTAATTCTGTTTCTGTTTGATGTGTGTAGCCGATGAAAACTTGCGTCTTTACGGACTTCCAAACGGGTCATGGGAGGTTGATCTCCCTGTCGACGAGGTCCCTCCTGAGCTTCCTGAACCAGCTCTTGGCATCAACTTCGCAAGGGATGGTATGGCAGAGGAAACCTGGGTTTCTCTGATTGCAGTTCACTCTGACTCTTGGCTCATCTCTGCTGCCTTTTACATTGGTGCACGTTTCTCTTTTGATAAAAACTAGAGGTATAACTTAACTACTATACAAAAGATCATTTTAGTTTTTTTGTGTTTTTGGATAGAAATTAGAACAACACATTAACTTGAAATTTGATATCTGAAGTTATGGTTTAACGAAGCCATGAAATAAAGAGGCTTTATGGGCAGTGTTGTGTGATTTGTTCGAGGATGTTAAGAGTTTTACTCTTCAAGTAACTTTTACTTAAAAGAGAAACATATGATTTTTGTGATGCTTTTGTGGTTTGTATCTAAGTTTGCTTCTGATTCTTTTCATCTCAGAATTCATATTCAGGCATAAACTTATGGAGCAGTTGGGTATGAAGGTTTTGTTTATTTCCTGAGTTGTATCTACACTGGCAGGATAAAGCCATTTCCTTTGGAGGTTTCCACTTGTGTTGACTCTGTTTGTGCTCATGATTCTTGTCGACTTGCTATTGATTTCGTTGTTGAGTTGATGTATGCTTCATCCATTCTCCAAGTGCCTGAGCTTGTTTCATCTTTTCAGGTGTGTAAATGAAGCTTTCTCTTTGTCTTCTAGATTCAAAGATTGTTTAATTTTTTTTTTTTTTGATGAAATTTCAAATTTATTGATCAATCAAAAAGAATGTTATGTACAAATAAACCTTATGCTGTAAACTAGAGCAAAAAATAAGCTATTGCGTGACTTGGAACCATCTAGTTAACAACCCTTCCAGCTGATGGTTAGGTTTGAATTTGAGAGAACAAATCCTATTTTTCACAGCTTTGTTGACTAACTGTCTTATCGTGTCTGTGGATTTCCTTGGTTGCTGGTGCCTCCTTGCATTTCTTTCTCTCCAGAAGTGGTAGATTGCTGTCTGAAAAAGCATCCTGGCAAGGCAAGAGTCCTTGCCTGAGACTCCCATATTCCGTAGTCGCTGGACAGTCCACTGCCAATCCGGATTAATCCCTTCGCCAAGTAAGTTTCGAGCCAGACTTTCCCAAACTGTGTAAGTGTAGGGACAAGATTGTTTAATTTTAACAAGTTTATGTTGTGTGTTTGCAGCGGAGGCTTTGTAACTTTGTGGAGAAGTAAAAGCCATGAAAATGTTTGATCTGATTATCTGGTGTATCTTTATAGAGACATATAAATCTCTTGTAATTATTATTTATAAACTCTTATAAATGATATATTTGTTATACCAATTATGAATTTTTATAAAGCTATTTATAAAATAGTTATATAAAGCTCTTATAAACCCTTATAAGATGATATAAATCATTACAAAATTGATAAATGGTTTTATAAACCTTTATAAATAGTTATATAAATATTTAAATGGTTTTAGAAACCTTTATGTTTTTTTTATAAACCCTATATAAACTCTTCAAACCTCCATTAAAACCTTATATAAACCCTTAAAAATCTTACATAAATTACTTATAAACTTATTTAAATTATTTTGCAAACTCTTATAAATTATTTTACAAGCTCTTGTAAATTTTTTTTATAAGTCTTTTTAAATTATTATAAACTCTTATAAATGATTTAAGAGACTTTATTGAAATCCAGATTTATATTTTATAAAGGTGTAAAAAAAATTGGAACAAATTGAACTTTTAGCAAATAACTGTATGATTAATGTTGCAGAGAGAAATTCAAACACAATACTGAATTGAACAACATTTAGAACATATTCCTATAAATTATTTTTTATAAATATTTTATAAACTCTTATAAATTATTTACATACCTTTATAAATCCTAAAAAAAAATTATTAACTCTTACAACTTGTTTTTTTGTCAACAACTCTTATAACTTGTTTAATAAGCCTTTCTAAAGGGTTATAGACTCTTATAAATGATTTAAGTGATTCATAAACCAATAAACCTTATAAATTGTATACATGCCTCTTATATATAATTTATAAATTTACATAGCGTTTTTATAAACACTTATAAATGATTTATAGACTTTATTAATTGTTTTATAAACATTTATAAATGGATTAGAGACTCTTACAAATAATTTATAAGCCCCACACTTTGATACACAAGATTAAATTCATAAAAATAAAGAACACGTGCAGGCTGCAGGTAGTGCTGGGAAGCGGGTCAGAACCGCCCCGCGAGAACCGCCCCGCTGCGGGTCACAACTCATTTTTTTACCAAAAAAAAATATCCGCATGATCCGCAGGACTTGAACTGAAGAACCGCATCCGCCCCGCAACAATCCGCGGGTCAAACGGGTTACCCGCCAAAGATTTAGAGAAACAGAAATTTAGATGAGCTTAGAGAGATAGAGAGTTAAATACTTCTTGGTTGAAGATGAGAGGATAGAGGATCAAGATATAGAGGAATAAGCTGGTGATTTTCGATTTGCAAACAAAATTTCAGTGGTCCCGATTTGCAGAGAGCGATAGAAACAGAGAGTGAGTTGATTAAATTACGACGTGGTGTTCGGAAAAAATGAAGTTACGGCGTGAGGAGAGTATTTTTAGGGTTTAGATATGAACCAAATGTTAAACGACATACACTGTTAGTTATAGTGATAGTAACAACACACACTCTAACTAATATCACACAAAAACAACACACACTCTAGTCTTGCACTCCTAAACGACATGTTTTATTCTTTTATGCGGGTTCGCGGATACCCGCTTCGACTTTAAGCCCGATCCGCATCCGCCCCGCCATACCCAAACTCCAATCCGCATGATCCGCGGGTTTGAAAATTTCCAATTTTTCTAGCCCATATCCGCCCCGCCGCGGGCCTAATGGGCCGGGCCCCGCGGTTTTTTACTTATTTTCCCAGGCCTAGCTGCAGGCTTTATAAAGAGATAATGAAACGTGGCAGATTCTAAGGCATATGCAGACAGGAAGAAAGGTTCCACCGCTTCAGAAATTTTACATACCTTTATAAATTGCTTTATAATCCTTTATAATGGTGTATAAACTTTATAAATTCTTTTTATAAATCCTTATAAATTATTTACATACTCTTATAAACCCTTATATATTATTATACAAACCATTATAAATTTTTTTATAAGGCTTTCTAAATGGTTATAGGCTCTTTTAATTTATTTATAAACCTATGCAACTCTTATAATACCCCTTATCAATTGAATATAAGCTTTCATAAATTTTTTTATAAACCCTTATTTATAGTATCCATACCCCTTATAAATTATTTATAAACTTTTATAATTTTCTTATAAACATTTATAAATGGTTTATAGATTTTATAACCATTTTATATGTCTTTATTAATGGTTTATATACTCTTACAAATAATTTTACATACCCATATAAATTGTTTTATATTGGTGTATAAACTTTATAAATTATGTTTATAAACCCTTATAAATTATTTACATACTCTTATAAACCCTTATAAGTTGTTATACAAACCATTATAAATTGTTTTATAAGGCTTTCTAAATGGTTATAGACTCTTTTAATTGATTTATAAATTGAATATAAGTATACCTTCCTGAGATTGGGTGTGTTACTGTCAGTTACTCCATCGACACTGAAGTCGAGCTTGGTAACACTTCTTCTGGAAGGTATACTGAGAAGTTAAACTCAACATGGCTGAGAACTAAGAGGAACCGGAAGCTGTTGAAGTCTTGGCGATTCAAGTTCAAATTCAAGTCATAGGGTACAATCTCTTGGCTATGGAAATCTCTGAGAGTGTTATAAGATATATACGCAGCCAGTCTGATGTGGCGCACTCAGGCCCTTCATGGTTACAAGCCACATACAACTCGAAGCCTCTGGTTCCTCGTAACCCGCTTGGCTCACAAAGAGGATCAGGAACCCCAGTACTTTATGA
Organism: Raphanus sativus; assembly: GCF_000801105.2. Taxonomy (NCBI): domain Eukaryota; kingdom Viridiplantae; phylum Streptophyta; class Magnoliopsida; order Brassicales; family Brassicaceae; genus Raphanus; species Raphanus sativus. The sequence goes on along the minus strand of NC_079513.1, from coordinate 1,589,010 downwards.
ATATTTACTTCTAAAGTTTTGTAAAGATTTATAAACTCTTATAAACGATTTATAAACTCTTGAAAAAGATTTATTAACTCTTATAAATTGTGTTATGAAAATATTAAACTCTTGTAATTTTTTATAAACCTTTCTATACAAATTCATAAACTTTTTTAAATATATTTATAAAATCTTATAAATGATTTATAAGTTCTTATAAATAGTTTTATAAACCCTTATAAAAGGTCTTATAAACCCTTATAAGAGGTTTCTAACATGCAAGATAATATAGATCAGCTAGAGCCCAAGTTTAAATTTCATCCCATATATCAAAGTCAAGGTCTCTCAATAGAGTGTTGTAGTTAAACAAATAAAATGAATATTAATACAGAAACACAAAATCCTATTTTAATGTAACAAACACTTCCACGAGCTCCTTCCTCCTCCTCCGGGAGGACTCTTCTTGAATCTACTACCTTTCACTGCATTTGGAGTCAACAGATTGTGGTCTGGTGGAGAGTAGAGCTTAGAGTATCTCCCCCTTCTCGAGTCACCACCACCACCACGGAACGCAGGGCGTGATGGAGTGTTTATGTAAGAGGATGATCATTGAAATAACATGTTCATGGAAATGCAACAAATGGGGATAGGTAGTAAACAGAACTACTCCATGTACAAAAACGAAAACTGCTTTCTTGGAGCAGAAAAAGAAGAAAACTTTGGTCGGATCAAGAGCTAATGACGCCACTGATGTAGCCAATATCAAATGATTAACATCCACCACAACAATAGGTGTTACTACTTCAGAAATGGTAGACACATATAAAAACTTACATAACGGTTGAACTTCTCAACAGCAGTCTCAACTTCTTCCACGGTACTCATTGTCACAAATCCGAACCCACGACTCTGGTTTGTCTCCCTATTGTAGATAACCTTCAACCACAAGAATCCAAAGAACACTTTAGGACAGATACAAACTCAATCCACACAATCCTGATCACTTCGATAGTAATCTCAAGCAATAGATAGATTCAAACACTTAAAAGCCACGAACTTTACTTTATCTCTCAACCAATTAAACAATGCACAATGTACACAAACGCATCAATCAAACAAGCATCACAAGAAGGAAGCAGCAAAGTCATACTCACCTCAGCGATTTCAACAGTACCGGCTTGCTCAAAGAGCGTAGCCAAGGCTTGACTGTCAGCGTCGTAAGCCAAGTTCCCGACGAAGAGCTTCGCTTCCTCCGGTGGCTCCTGAAAGTCACCTCTTTCGCTCACCAAATTTCCTCTGGTCAACGTCACCACTGAGAAGCTTCATTTAGCCACCACCACAGTCAAGCTTTTGATCGTGCTTGACTGAGAACTGGAAGACTAAGGTTTTGTCACTGGATTCGTCGATTTTGTCACTGGAGTCGTCGATTTTGTCGCCGTGTGAGAGAGATGCCGGAACTCGACGGGGAGGAGGAGAAGATGAATCGCGTCGAGAGAAAGAGAAACAGTTGGGAAAGGCTAAGATAGGGGGTACCATTGTAATTTGCTCATTAATAAAAAGTGTACTTGTAAAAATATCTCTAGGGTGGTGGTAAAACTGAAAAGTGGTACCAAATAAAGTGTAGTTGTGAAATTTCCCCATAATTATATGTATGTTATATGATTTTAAAGTATGTGTAACATCAATATAAATATTTTAAATAAAATAAGAGATGTAACTGGAAATATAAGGATAAGTTTACTTATGTTTGGTTATTTTTGGGTATACATTCGGTTCGGATATTATCCGTTCGGGTTCGGATATTATCTGTTCGGGTTCGGATATCTAATTTCACCTAAATCAATATCCATTCGGTTATTTTGCTATTTCGCTTCGATTTTCAGTTCGGGCCTTTCAGTCGGGTTCGAATACGAGTTCGGGTATCGGGTAAAATGTCAAGATATTAACATATTTTAAAATTAATATTTTTCAAATTTATTGTATTGTAATGATCAACAATATTGACACATATATTGATAGATAAATATAGGAATAATTATCTTTAAGTCTCATATTAAAGAGACATAATTGGTTTTTGTAGTGAGTTTTCCATTAAATTATTTTCAAATAAAATTACCATAAAATTCACCAGAAAACTATAACACAAATATTTAATGGAATTAGGAAATTAGTAAATTGAATAACACAAAATTTTAAAAGATTTTAGAAGATGATTACAAATCATTAATCCAATAACACAAATTTTTAAAAGAAGTAATGAAATACTTAATTAACTAACACAAAAACTTAATGGAAACTATAATTTCTTCTAAATTCAATCAAATTTTTAAATCCAATGGACAAGTTTACAATAGTAATCATGGTTCTTCGTACAACTTGCAATAAATTTGTAACATTCCGAGTTGTGATATGAAAAGACTTAAAAGAATTGATTTGGCTACATATGCACCAAAGTTGACTTACATTTTTCGTCACATATCCGTTTAGAATTTCAGAATTAAGCGTGTTTAGGCTGAAGTAGTGAAATGATGGATGATCTATCGGGAAGTGATTCGCGATACCGTGCGAGTGAGGTCAAAGCACGGAGAAAAGTTTAGTGGTGATTGCAGGGTCAGTAAACAATGATTTTGAGCCTTGAAAAAATTAACGGACTGACCGTCATATGGGATGGAGCGCATGGGCCGAGTGAGCGGGCGTGGATGGCCATTAGCCGTGGACGGGCCAGGGCGTTACAAGTGGTATCAGAGCTGGTTAACCGTCTCGGTTCTGATCCGAGCGTCTTGAGACATGTCGTGGTGCGCAACGGTACGTTGCTTTCTTTGAGAGGAGATGAATTGTAACATCCTGAGTTGCGATATGGAAAGACTTAAGAGAATTGCTTTGGCTACTTATGTCACCAAAGTTGACTTACATTTTCCGTCACACATTCATTTAGAACTCTAAAGTTAATCGTGTTTGGACTGGAGTAGTGAAAGGATGTGTAACCTATCGGGACGTGATTCACGATACCGTGCGAGTAAAGTCAAAGCACGGAAAAAGTATGGTGGTGATTGCCGAGTCAGTAAACAATGATTTCGAACATTTGGAAAAATTAACGGACCAAACATCAGATAGGATAGAATCCACAGGCCGAATGAACGGACGTGGATGACTCGTTAACCGTGGACGGGTCGGGACGTTACAGAATTGGTTATAAAATTATAGTGTCTCCGAGAATCGAGAAGACACGCATGGAGTTTAAATGTGTGGTCGGATAGGTATAATCTCAGAAGGAATGTAAGTTTGTGCAGCTTTGCTTAGAGAGTTAAATAAGGATCTTGTTGGCCACGAGCTTCGATCTATCCCTTTCCTTCTTCTCTCCTGCCGAATTCTTTGGGTCAACACTTGAACCCTCACTTCACGTGTATCTCGCTCCACAACGCGTGTGTCTACAACCTATAAGTTTAGAAGTTTACAACCATGTCTATAAAAAAGTAGATCAGTTTCAAGTTCATAGAAGAGTATAGTTTATGAACTGTAAAGAAATTTTTTATTTCATATGAAGCATTTGTAAATGTAAAAAAAAAAGAGTTTTTTGATTGAATAAAATTTAACATTTATTTAAAAAAAAAAAACAAACGTAGATCCTGTTCCATATATGCCTGTCACGTTGGGAACTGGAATCCGGTCAACTGCCTAGCTAGTAGGAAGATACAAAATATATTATAGAGTACTACTTGCTTACCGGCCTTCTTATGACTTTCCTTCAAATGATAGCTATATTGATCATACAACCAGCTCATTCCACCACATGGACCACATCTATTCACGTGCCATGCAAATTGATGATCTATTTATAAACACACACAACGACATGTAATTGTTATACCATCTACCCATATAATTAGCTAAGCTCACAAATACTCTCCCCTCATCCCCATGGCAGCTAACAACAAACTGATCCTCGTGTTACTCTCCCTACTTCCTCACATCATATTTTCCTCGGTAGCAGCAAGAAAAGACTACAACACGAAGGCCTACGTGGACTCTTGGTGCCGAACAACCTTGTACCCGAACCTGTGCGTCCGGTCGCTGTCTCGTTACGTGCGTTCAAGGGCTATGCAAAATCCACAGGACCTGGCCCGATTCGCACTCAAAGCAAGTCTCTACCGAGCCAAGTGCACAAAGGCGTTTTTGTTAAAAGAGGTAACAAACCTGGAGACGCTAAGGCCTAAATACTATGCGTTGGTACATGACTGCTTGACCCAAATCAGAGACAGCGTGGACCAACTGGGCCTAGCAATAGCGGAGCTGAACAGAGTCAACAGGAGAGGCGGAAAGAGACAAGTAGATCTGGACTGGCACATAAACAACCTGCAGACGTGGACAAGCACAGCTCTCACAGACGCCGAGACATGCGTGAGTCAGTTCCCGGGGCGGAGGATGAGCAAGTTGAAGGCAACAATTAAAGGGAAGGTGAAGAATGTGGAAGAAACCACAAGCAATGCCCTCGCCTTCATCGAGCACTACGCTGCTGCTAGGTACAGAGCCAGACGTCCATGACCGTTGCCTCCACCGACTTGTATTTTGATCATAAATGACATTCTTGCCTTAATTAATATGTTGTATATCACTTCTTGATCTCGTAATTAATCATACATAAGTTCTCTGTTTAATCAATAACTAGATTTTTACTCGTGCTTATTTGAAAATAATCATAGAAAATATGAACTACAATTTCATACATAATTTTTATATCTCAATCTTTCAAAATTTACGACATTTTAGAATCCATTTCTACTTGATTCAAATTGTAATGGTAAACTAGATCATGAACCGCTCGACCGAGCGGGAGTCGTTTTTTTTTTATCTTTGTTTTTACTAAATGTTATACATGATCGCCAATGTGTATTAATATAAAATTTTGATAAATAACAATGTGTACTAATGTGTTTAATTACTAAATTTGATTTTTAAATTTTATGATAAGGCAAAGTAGATTTTTTCTGTATTATTTAAAATATATAGTGCTATATATTTTGTATTTTCAACATTTATCATACAAAACTTACATTGGAGTATTATTTATATGAAAATATGTCTAACATAATATATTTATATACTATATAAACATATGCACACCCGCACGGGTTTTATTTTTAAAATGTATTCTATATTGTTTAGTTTTATGTAGTATTGAGTTTGTATAATTCAATTTTGTGTTTAAAGAATAATATCAAAACTGTCTTTCGTATGTAAAAATAACATTTTGCAAGCGCGAGTTGTGTCTTTTTATTGTAACACAAAATTTATATAAAACTTATGTTTTTTTACACATTACGAAATTTAATTTTTTAAAATAATTATTACGTAATTTCAAAGTGAATTTTATCTTTGAGGTCTAATATATTTTGTGTGTAATGATTCAAAGCATTTTCGATATATTATATTTCAGCTTGGTTTGTTTTTAGTATTATTGTATAAGTATAATACTATACAATATTACTATATTCTATACAATATATGAAGCTATGTGTTATTTGTTTTAGAAAGTAGATTAGCCCAACGTAGTTATAAGAATAGTCATATCTTTATGTATGTGCCTATGACTTATCTACCTAATGTTATTCGTACTAATAAAATTAATATGGCCAATGAAAGTATACTGATCAATTTAAAATGAATTGTATAGGGTAATTATAGAACGATTAATATTTTTAGTATTCTTAGTATATATCTTATTTAAATCGACATGTAATAAATGTAAAAATCATATATGGAATATGGACAAAAAGAAGAACTGTATTTAAGGAAATACATCAATGCAAAGTTAGACTATAGTACGTATTATATATAAAGAATGAGACATTTAATTTAAATATATGAGGTCCACCTTTAAAAATCTATCTAGAAGAAGTTGTAATGTTTCTGTTTTAATAAGATAGATTGTTGATCATCAACCTTATTTATATGATGAGGATTAATAGGTTGAGAGTTTTGCAGCCATACTTTTTAATTGCAAATTGCAACAATTAGCCTATTGACTTATCAGAAAGATACTTTGGCTATCACTTTTCAAAAAATAAATTTTATTAAAATACTATAAATTTGTTTTTAGTGATTATTGTTTAGGATTTAGTATTTAGTGGGTGGGTTGAGTTTATATATTTCTATAAATATTTTACAATTTGTTTTTAAATTTTTATAAATAATTTATAAAGTTTAATTTATTTTTACGATAAATTGTTTATAAAAAAGATTTAAGGGTAAAATTGATTTTGTTTTTCATCAAAACTTATGATAAAATTGAGATTCCACCAACAATTTGAGAATAAAGTTTTATAAATAATTTACAAAATTTAATTTATTATTAGGAATCATTATAAAAAATTATGGGTAAAATTGATTTTTTTTAAATAAAAACTTATGATAAAATTGAGATCCACCAACACTTTAAGAATAAAGGCTACAATAATTGAAATCACATTGGATTTTAAAACTTGAAGCTACATAATATTGAAAATCTTTGTGATGAACTTAAATCATCAATAAAATATATCAGATCACCAATTAATCTAATATTTTGAAGTTTAAGATTCCAAAAACATGTTTCCTTCAAAATAAAATAAAAATCAATAAAACGTAGCTCTTAAAACAAGAATAAATCAACATATAAGAGTTAACATTAAAGAGATTAGTTTAAAATATATGTCATAAGACAGCCTTTTTGGAAACCAACATCTCAAGTGGGGCTTCTCACGGTTGGAAAGGCATTTTAATTGGTCGGGACTTACTCCTGCAAGGAATGGGTTGGGCACTAGGTTCTACCTCGGTTAGTTTGTGGAACGAGCCGTGGCTATCCACTGAGAAACCAAGAGCTCCTATGGGACCTCCAACTGAGGAAAACCAAGCATGGAAGGTCAGTAATCTGATTGATTCCGTGTCCAAGGAATGGGACCTTCGCATCATCAGAGACACAGTACCTCAGTATGAGGAGGAGATTTGCAAACTGATGCCTAGTTCATTCCCCCTGGAGGACGAGAGAGTATGGTTGCTCAATGCTTCAGGGACCTACACAACAAAGTCAGGATACGCTGTAGCGAAATTATGCATAGGGAAGCCGGAAAGCCAGACTTTAATTGGAAAAAATTGTATTTGGCAAGTGAAAACTTCACCAAAAATCCAGCACTTCCTTTGGAAAGCGACATCTAAAGCACTCCCTGTTGGATCGTTACTTGAGAGTAGGGGGATTGCAGTATCCCCGGTGTGCAAGCTCTGTGAGCCAGAGAGACTGAATTCCATGTCCTCCTCCAATGTCTTTACGCTGAGAGAGTTTAGGATTTGGTTCCATGTATACACAAACCCCCGATGACCAACGTCACGACTGTCTCGTCCCTCCTGCAACTTTGCTGCAGAATGATTACCCTCCCTCCCCTTGGTTTGGGAAACACACCTCCGTACCCCTGGATCCTATGGATCTTGTGGAATAACATGAATAAATTTGTCTTCGAAAATAAACTGTTTTCGGAAGAAAGCTCTGTTCTAAAAGCAATGCAGGATGCTCGGGCGTGGAACTCGGCACAACCTTGCGTCGACAAAGCTTCATTACCACCTTCTGTGGTCTCGATCCATCATTTTCCTCCGCCATCTAATTCATATACTTGGTCTGTTTTTTCGGATGCAGCTTGGAACGCTTCTAACGGAAACTGTGGGCTTGGTTGGTGTCTTCGTGATGATGATGCTAGCCACACAGAGGAATCTTCATATCACTGTCGCTCTGTTCCCTCGACCCTAGTAGCTGAGGCTCTGGCGGTTAAAGCTGCCATCAACGCAACTGTCTCATCTCATGTCAGGTGTTTAAATGTGTTCTCTGACTCTAAGGCTCTCATCTTGAAGTCTCAGGCGAAGGATGTTGTCTTGAAAGGGATTTTGCATGATATCAGTATCTTAGCTTCCTCTTTCGAATCTATCCCTTTTAATTATCTCCCGCGTTTAGCAAATGTTGTCGCTGATTCCCTTGCAAAATCAGCCTTGTATTCCTTTGAATCTGCATGACCTACTCTTGTTTAACTCTTTGTTTTGAGTTTCTTAATATAAGTTTTCGATCAAAAAAATATAAAATGGCTAACATAACAAGAAAATTAGTATAAAATTTATTGTAGATTTTGTTTTATTTTTATTTTTATTTTACCGGTATATAATATGTTACACATATTTCTAAATAAACTAAAATGTTAGTTAATTTCAGTTCGACTATCTTTATTTTTTAATTTTCTACTAATTTACAAAAAAAAATTCTTAAAAGAGTGGCTGGTAAGAGTAAACCATTTGTATAAAACACATATTGTTAAAAACAACTTATTTCTTGTTTTCAAATTGTTTTTCACCAGTCAGAGAAATTCACGAATTTATTTACTCATTAAAATTAAAATTTTAATCAACATTATTATCTTATATTTTAACACAAATTATTTCAGTCTGTTACATTTACAACTTTCATAAAAACTAATCAAATATGATATAAAACAAATATAATATGAGTGTAATCTACAAAAAAAACTATGGTGATTTATGCAAACTATATGATGAATTCTCCTAAATCTTTAATATGATTGACAGATAAAGTTATAAATTTTATATGACATATAAAACTTAAATTGATCTCAAATGAGTTTGGTCGAATAAAACATTTAGAAAACAATATTTATAATATAGATAGAAATAAAGAGTTTAGTGATGTATGTCTATAAGTTAATTGAAATCTATACTATTATTTGCGAAATGATTTTTTTGCAACAGAGCTCTCCCGTTAAAAGTTGGAGTGGTTAATATAGTTTATATCCTTAATGAATAAAAAGTATATATTAGCTAAAAAATAAAAACGAATTTAAAACTAATAATAGTAAGAATTATCCAAAATCTTAAAATATATGTTAAATAAAAAGATAATTTGTATATATATTGTGTTGTAATCCGAAAAAACTTTTAGTAAAAACTTCAAAATTAAAAAAACACATATTAGTCAAGTAAAATTCTTAATTTATATAATCTAAAAATATTAAGTGATTTTTAGGATTTACTTATCAATAATGAACGTAACTTTTTAAAATATAATATGTAATAATTTTCAAATGAAAAAATAAATGATGATTTATAACTATAATATTTTCATTAGCAATGCATATATTGATAAATAATTATAAAATGCTCTTGTCCGCATGGACGGACGAAATACCTAGGAACCCATCAGATAGAGCAATTAGGAGTGGACATGCATCAAATAATGGTCTAACCTCATTTATATGTTTGGTTTTATAAAAATTAAATTTTAGTGACAAATACATATGTATTAATTAATATGAATAGAGATAATATGATTGTTGGGCCCAAATATGACCCTCTATCTAGTAATAAACAACAAGAAATGATAACGGGCCGCGATAGGCCCATCATGGATTAAATCCTCAGAAGCAGCTAAGACAGAGCCGGAGGCTGTGAGCTGAAGATGTTCATTAGAGAGGTCGAGGAAAAGAGGCAGCTCGTGGACAAATAAATAGGCGCAGGACCTGGTCAAAGAGGTAGCTCGTGGACAAATAAATAGACGCAGGACCCGGTCAAAAGAGAGCTGTTACAAATCCCTCAAATCACGGAGGAGATCTCGGGAACCAGTTGGTAGCGACCAAAGGGGGCCTGAGGCTATTTAAAGAAGACATCAAACAATAATCAAAGGATCCACAATTCAACTTCTTACGCAGAAGCTCTCAAAATACTTTACTTTCTTTGTAATCATCAAAAACATCTATTGTAAACAGTTCTTTACAAAAATCATCAATAAAATCATCATTCATTCTATAAGTTTTTACGGGATTCAACCCACGTTATCTTTCCCTAACATTTTCCTAAACTTTAACCCGACCTTAAAATCAGGAGGTGAGTTTAATCCCTCACAATGATCATGTATATAATAAATAGTTATATATAATATGTACTTTTGTTAAAAATTTATTTTAATAATTTTATGTTTATAATTGAATGTAAATTAATATAATACAATCTTTGGTCAAAAATAAATGAAACAATTCTAATATATGTTATGCTGTTATTTGAAAATAATGTTTTTAATCATAAAGATTAAAAAATTAAATTCAATAATAGTCATATATGCTAATTATAGATACATATATAGCCAATTAAAAAATTTAAGAGTATAAACATAACTTATCGATAATTATTGAAATAATAATATATGTATTAATAAATATTCATAAGAGTATTATGTCCGCATCAGCGGGCCAACCATCTAATTTCTAATAAAATTATAAGAAAACCAACAAATAAATTAGTTTGAAAGGTAACATAAAAGAATGGTAGAAAAATAATGAGTATGCATTTATCAATATACCATCCTAAGCGATGTCAAAAATGCATACTCATTATTTTTAGAGCCGGCACTGCTCACAAGTACACTGAGCAAAGTAGTTTCTTCTATATGTATGGCTAGTTTTGTTTTGAACGCTTTCCTAGTGCAGCTTGGCCAACATTGTCGTTTATGTAACCTGCATACCCTTTTGCATAAAAATATATGTATTATCATGTTCTCATCGACTTACTTACGGCACTTGCAGCGAATCCACAAACCGCGAGCATCCTTGTTGCATAAGCAGGAGTATGTTCAGGTTTGGGGAAGAGGAAGGACACTGATGTTTGAATGATTTCTTAACAGGTTGTGATATTAGTTGGACTCTCCTTTTGCTCCTTACTGTTAAGCAGGAAATCACAAGTGAATCAGTTTTACAATGTTATGCTCATTACTTACCCTTTAGAGAATCATATGGTCATGAAATCTTTTCTTATAAAAACGTAACGAGAATACTAATTCACATGCTCCTAAAAGATAATTTTTATATTAAAAGATGTTTCAAAAAATACAAGTTTTATTGTTTTTAGGCATGGTCTATTAGTAAATAATGATAAATTAGAAATTTCAAAAAAAAATTGTACTTCTTGAAATAAAATTATTGGAAATTAGTAAACAAAAATAATATATATATATATATATATATATATATATATATATATATATATATATATATTAACATAACTTAATATTTTTCTGGATATAAACTTACATCACTAAAAACACAGGGAATAATAAATTTAATATTACAATTAACATACAAAGGAAATAGATTTACAGCGTCGGCTAACACACATACGACATAAATTTTATAAGCAACCCAATTGATTCTTCATTGTTTCAGTAGCTAGGGATTAGAAAAAGGCTTGGTTCTCCAGGGAATTCTTATACCAAACAATTTTTTTTTTTTGCAGTTTATATAACTTTATATATCTAATAACACTTATCCGATACATATGTTATATCCAAACAAGTATTTCATATTTTTGGTCGGAAAACTTGCATACGATCAAAGCCCTAATCCGGCAATGTTGCCTCCTTATAAAGAATAGAATATAAATGCATACACATATTATATCATACATTAATAGAAATACACACATCATTTATTGTACAATATATAAATAGCCATACAATCTTCGATCGAAATGCTTATTCGACCATTTAACTATATGTATATATATATCAACATGAACGCTTGATAGAGTTATATTAGGTATCCGAGTTGTGGTAATAACAAAGGCAAGTAGGGTCAGACATAGGAGCTCCAAGCTGAGTGTGAGGCTGAAGAAGCCTCACCTGCCGTTTCAAGAACTTGGTGTAGCGGATGGCTTCGTCGAGCATGGAGGCAGTGTCCATCTTTGCACCGCCTGGCACCATCCTCTTCAAAATCCGTATCTTCTCGCTTATCCTTTCTCGACGGCGACGAGCCACCACCGTCTGAGGGTCGTCGCTTACCCTCACGTTACGGCGGTTAGGCTTAGGAACGGTGGCTGGATCGATGTCTACGGGCTGCATGGCAGCAATCGCGTATTGCACCTCCTTCATCGCATCCATCTCTTCCTCTCCTCCTTCTTCTTCTGCTTCCTCTCCTCCTCCGTGATCGGAGAAGAGTGTCGGCGGGGGCTGGAAGTGGCTTAGGGTTTCGGAAGGTAGATCTACCATGAGATGAGGATTGTGGTGAAAAGAGTTTTCTTGTGTAGTGAGATCATTAGGTTTGTTCCAATTCATAAGGAGATGATGAGGCTGCATCATGACTATTGGGTTATGGCTGCATCTGCTTTTGAGCCAGACATAGAGTTTTTGGACTAGAGACGCATAGACCTTTCTTTTATACCAACCAATTTCTATTTTTATCTTTTCTGTAATTTCTTTATATATATATATATATATATATATATATATAGTATAGTCTTATTTCCTAGATACATCCTCTCTATATATACATGTTTGTATTTGCGGATTTCTTTTGTCATGTCAATGTAGTGCGTATGTGAATGTTTTAAACGCTCTTATTTTATGAGTGAAAGTATATATTTTGCAGATAAAATGTGCTTGAATTTATTTATAGAACATTTGTGAAAACGTTTTGTCACAACCAAAAGATTAGTGTTTTAGCATGCTAATTATTATTGAACTTGAAAACGTTTTGTCACATGATTTATTTATTTTTTGCATGCAAACGTTTTTAATTATTTTATCTTTTATTTATATCGATAAATTCACTGTTATTCAAACGTGAATTTTAAAGTTCACTTTAGAATTCAATGTTATTGAACTTAACATTTTATGGAACACTCACTGTTATTGATCAAAATTTAAGTTAGATATTTTAAAATAATTTAAAGATTTGTAGAGTGTTCGAAACCGGTGGTGGTGGTCTAGTGGCGCTTGAGGGAATTGAGAAATCCAATAAGGCGAACCCAGGTTCAAACCCCATCGGCCACACGGATATGAGTTATTGCTTTCGACTCATTTGAATGCCCAGGAGAGGGTCTATCCGTGGGCTGTACCTCCACCCGGGGGTTAGGCTTGTGTCATCATTGACCCGGGTTTAACCCTTTTGAGTTTCAAAAAAAAAAAAAAAAATTATATTTTTATATCACTTCCCCAAAAAAACTGACGTTTAAATATGTGATACCAAAGCGATGGCTTTAATTTGTTGATGCTCTGGATCACCAAGCTTGAGTTTTACTTTTACATCATATTTTGGGTTTCAGTTTTCACGGTATTCTACTTTTTGTTGGTTATGTATGCAGATTGTCAAATTTACTTCACCTTGAGGTGTCGACTATGATCCATGGTTACGTATGGCATGATTTTTGAAGATCTACCCAAAAAGTTACTTCACGGTATTCTACTTTCCGAAGGTTTTGTATTAATTTTGTTGATGTGTCATTATCTGACCTCAAATCAAGTAGAATGTATGTAAGTTGTTAATAAAAAAAATATTAGTTAATACCAAACAAAAAATAAATAAAAGATAAAATAATTAAAAACAAAATTAGCATGCAATCATGTGTTTGTTCTAATAGAATATATAAAAAAAAAGAATTAACATGCAATCATTTGTTTATTCTGGTTTCTGTTTAACGACTACTTCAATTTAAAGTTAACTCTTAATTATTTTAGTACTAAGAATAGTTTAAATAGTATTTTTTAAATACTGTTAGTGTTATCCAAATTAAGAATTCGAATCACAACTAGCCAAAATAACTCCGTACATAATGTTAAAAAAACAACTATACCTCAACGTTGGCAAAGGAAGTACACTAAAGAAAGTATAATTAGATAAAGTTAACTAAGGAGAGTGTACTGAATTTGATTTTTAATGAGTTTGTAGATGATTACAGGAGAATTAGAAAATTTGACGTGATTTTTTGTTAAAACACTCTAGAATTTCATATAAAACAGTGAGTTTTAGATTTTTATTTTTATAATTAAGGAACTCCTCTCGAACACTCTACAAATCTTTAAATTATTTTAAAATATCTAACTTAAATTTTGATCAATAACAGTGAGTGTTCCATAAAATGTTAAGTTCAATAATATTGAATTCTAAAGTGAACTTTAAAATCCACGTTTGAATAACAGTGAATTTATCATTTTAATACAAATCATTTCAAACTTCCAGTTGAATACACCCCTTAAGTTTGTAGCAAAATTATATATTTAAATACTTAAAACACACACATATATACATCTTGTGCAAACTAAATAACTTCATGTGCAAACTAAATAACTTCATGGACTAATTTGTGCCTGTTTATAATAAACCTTGTTGTAACCATTTAAATTTATATACGCACGTACGGAGCAATACAAGAAACACATATAAAGCAAAATCCTATAGACCACAAAATATAGAGGAACTAGTGTGTGGTCAAAATCATGGTTACTCAAAAAGTAAGATCAAGAACGCAGGATTTAATTTAGGGTTTTTCCTAAGGACGAAGAAGGAGAGAGACTTTACGAAACTAGGGCAAAAAGGGGCATTGCACTTTGGTGATGATATCATTGCCATATAGAAGCATAAGTCGCTCTTGTAATAGTTACTCAACACATGTCTCCATTTTTAGTGCTCATTTATTTGACCTAATTGTCTCCTCTCTCTCCTCTTTTTGACAACTCCTATACACCAAAATAGGCAATGTAAGATCATGTTCTTCTCTTTCTTGTCTTTCTTCTAAAACCCACAATTTCTTCAATTTAATCTTATAAGCTCTTCCAACGGTCATGATTTGATCTTAGGAATTATGAGCTGGATACGATAAATGACTTCTTCAACGTTTTCTTTATGATACTTGGTGTCGATTTTAGTTCTAAGTTGTTTTATTTGACGAATCTCGGGATCTCTCTCTCCCCCCATAACTCATTACATGAAGTGGGGACGGCTCAATCGACATTAAGGTATTGTCGATGCTTTAAATTCTCAATTGGATAAGTAAACATGTAATCACCACTAAAGTATATTACTAATTGGTCTTGAGATGCCGTGTACATGTTTTCCACACGAAATTTCTATATAGACGTTCATTTCATATGTAAATAATTCGATTAATCTATAAAGAGAAGAATTGAAATGGAGATACCTCACCCCTTCTTTTCACATTGCCGGCTTAATGCGTTGACGACAAAACAAACCCGTTACGTGAAATGTTCATACTTATCATAAACCCACCAAATAAGTATACTACTAGATCATGACCCGTGCGACCGCACGAGTATTAATTTTCATTTTTAGTTTTTATTTATTTATACTAAATAATATATTTATAAAATTTGATCGTTTTATATTGACTAAGCTAGGGATGGGTATTTGAGTACCCACTCAAATTCGGTTAAACTCGATTCAGGTTTGAGATTTTCGAGATTAAAGATTCTACCTCTATTCATGTATTTATAAATTTTCGTTCCGGCTTGATTCAGATCTTTACGGGTTTGAGAACCTGTTTTCCTAAATCTAAAAGTAAAAATAATATAACATGTAAATTTGAGTAATGTAAGCCAAAATACCAAAATTTAAAATTTAAAATAGATTTAACTTGAATATTTGGATGGAGAATAAATATATATTTTAAGTTTTTTTGGTGTTTTGATTATTGTTTATCTACTTTAGATGTTTACTTTTGACTATTTTTTATATTTCAATATTTTAAACAACTTTAAAATAACTTATATCTTGGATATTAACTCTAAAAATGACTAACATATTGAAGTATATAAATATGATTTAAATACATTTGAATATCCGAAATATTTCGTTCAGATCATGTTTGGTTATGGTTCTTTAGATACCAAAATGGTACATCCGTTTGGATGTTATCTAGTTTCGGTTCAAATTTGGTAATATTTTTTTTCATTCAGATTCGTTAAATTGAAAAGTTGATTTTATAATTTTCATGAATTGTTTGTCTAATAAAAATGTAACTTTTTTTGAATTTGACATTGAATTAATGGAGAAATTAATAAAGTGTATTTTAATTTAAATTTAATTTTGGAAAACACATTAATCTAATTGGAAAAGACAAAGCATTAAAATAGAAAGTATTATTTAGTTATGTATTTAATTCGAATTTAATTTTGGAAAACACATTAACTAAAGTGAAAAAGACAAGCATACAAATATGAAGCTTAATTAATACTACAGTGGCATGGAATGTAAATAAAAGTGAAAACTAAGAGATATTTTTTAAATGGGTACTTCTCTTTTAATAAGATAGACTAGATTTTGACCCGCGCTTTCAAAGCGCGGGTTTATGTTTGGTGAAAATTTTATATAATCACATTTATATAATCCATCTTGTATATGTATTTATATAATCCGTCTCATATATGTATTTTATATCCAGATTTATGTTCGGTAAAACTATATTATACATTTATTTTTAGGTTTTTAATTTTGAATTAGATAATTTAAATATAAATCAATATAACAGTTTTATAGTTTTGATCGGTGTTTTGAAATTCGATTGAGACCTGCGGTTGAACGGATTACCGGTTGATCAAAGATAAATTCAGTTCGGGTTTGAAAAAAAAAATTTAAAAAATCCAATAAAAACTACTAAAATCGAAATCCAGTTACCGGTTGAATCACTGGTTGAACCAATAAACAATTTTTATTTTTTTATAAATAATTTTTTGTTAGATAGTTGGGATTATATTTAGGAAAAAACGGTTTAAAACCAAACCATTAAATAGTTTGAGAAAAAATGATGTAGTTTCAAACATGTCCGGCTGGAAAAATATTAAAATGATGCAGTATCAAACACGGAATAATCACATACCAAAATTGAATTAGGAAACCGGTGGTTAATGACAAACCAAAAACAATTAAAAAAGAAACCAATGCAAAATGTCCAAAATGTCATTAATGAATACAAAAGAAAGCCTCTTTAATAGGGGTAAACAGAGTAAAAATCCAAATGTGCTTATACTTTAATAGTATAGATATATGCAACAACCACTAAATGAAAAGCTTTGTACTTTCTTCCTTTTTATTAATTATGTAACACTTCAAATTCAAAATGGAGAACAATAGGTTTTGTTTCCCAAGAAAATATAATCTTTTTCCTCTCTCTTTCGATTGTCTAGAAATATCCTATTTTCTTTTTTTTTTCTTTTCTCTCTCTGTGCGACAAACAAAGCGAATCTCTGGTTCTCTATGGTTGTTTCCGGTCAGATCCCTCCGGCCTCAGTCGGAACCCGCGTCCGTCCTCCTCCCTCCCCCCGATCCTCCTGACCCCGCCTTGTCCCTTCCCCTTTCCTCCTCCTCTCCTCCCTCCCTCCCTCTCCCTTCCCTCTCCTCTGTCTCTACTGTTCTCCCTCGGCTCTACTCGCCGGCTCAAGGAGTCCCGAACCCTCAATCACCCACGCCCCTAATTGGAGTCTCAGCGGCTGAGCTCCTAGCCCTTTTCACTTCCTCCCCAAATCCCTCTGCCACAGACCCTAATTTCATCACTGTTCCCGAAGTTTCACATGCTAATCCCCTTCCCGTTAGGGCTTCTACAAGCATTCTAGGCTCTGTACCACTCCGGTCCCCTCCCTCCCCTCCTCCCATCCCCTGTCATCGAATCGTTATCTGCTCCGGCTTCCGCAGCGGTGACGACCTCCGCTCCGTCTACTACAGCGGCGGCGCCCACTTGGCAGAAAAAACAAAGGCTTCAATTGATAAAACGCTAAAAAAATAGCGTATGTCTCTACCTCCCTCTCTCCCGAGGGTATTCCCCGTGTTGCGATACCGGACGAAGTGTTTGAGCGCGGAGCTCAGCAGCATAAAGACTTCATAGTAGGGCGGTTTTTTTTGCAAAACTCCCGACGTACAAGACTATTCAAAACGTCCTAAACTTTCTTTGGGGAAAAGGTAAAAAATTGGAAATCCATTTGATCCATGCCACCAGATCGATGATTGTTCGTATCCCAAATGACCACATCCGAGAGAAGGTTCTAAAGAAGAGGGTATGGTACGTTGATACGGCGATGTTCCATGTAGCCAGGTGGTCTGAGGGAGAGGTAGCTAATCCTACTTCCCTGGAATCAATTCAGATATGGGCTCATCTTAAGGGTGTTCCGTTTGATCTCATGACAAATGAAGGTCTTTCTTGGATAGCTGATGCGATTGGTATCCCGAGAGAAATGGACGATTGGACTAAAAATCTTTCTAGTCTTTCTGTTGCTCATGTAAAGGTGGAAGCGGACGCTACAAAACCATTTCCAACTACTCTTGAATTAGTCCGGCAGAGTGGAGCTATCATCCGGGTGGAAGTGGATTATCCTTGGCTACCCCCCCAAGTGCTCTCATTGTGGCGAGCTGGGTCACATTATTAAAGACTGCCTCAAGATTACTCGCAAGTGGCTTCCAGTTCAAAGAAATGATGCTCCAAACCCTCCAGCCCCCATTCATTCCACAGTTTTAGAGCCTCCTCCTGCTGGTTCTCAACCCCAATCTCCGCCTCCACTTTCAGCCTCTCCTACTGATCCCCTAGCACCCCCACAATCACCCTCAGCCTGCTCTCTCCCTATCCCTCCCACCTCCTCCCTTCCCGTTCAAACATCAAACTCCCTCCATACCTCTCTCTCCCCTGATTTTCAAATCATTGCATCCACCCGGCTCCACTTGAACCTTCCTCCCCTCTCCCCCTTCCTCAGGCCCCCATTCCCTCGTCTCCTCAAAGAGCTATGGATATAGACTCTCCCATTATCTCTCGCGATTCCCCTCTCTACCTAGACTCGTTTCCTAGTCTTTCCCCATCTACCTCCCCCCCTTCTCCCCCCTTGATCCTCCCTCCCAAAATTATGTGTTAGCTCTTGCTGCTACCGTAATGCCCAAATCCTCTATTCCTCCTGCCCCTCCCATATTCCTACCTCCTCCCTCCCCTCAGGCTACCACCCAAACTGTTGAGTCCCACCTCTGCCCTCCAAATCAGTCCTCCTACTCCCTTGCCCCTCAAGCTATCCACTCCCCCACGAACTGGGAATCACCTAAACGGAAAAAAAAAATTCTCCATAAGTCCTCCCCTCCAGTATCTGCCCCGCTCCCTATTGACTTCCTAAACCCATTTGCCCCCCTTTCCAATCTCGCCCCCCTGCTTCAGCTTCATCAATTCCATCTGGCCTAGTGGTCACCTCGCCTGACCCAGACCCTGATATCTCTTCACCGCCAGGTCCTCAAGATTTGTCCCCTGCGATGGGTTCTCTCCTTACCCAAGGAGTGGCCTCAGCAGATTTTTAAATGTGTACAAACATTTTTTTTTTTTTGGAACGTCCGCGGTATAAATGATGCGGAGAAGCACCAACCTTTTGCTCAATGGCTTCTTAGTAACAAGCCATGTATTGGTGCTCTTTTGGAAACACACATTAAGGAAACAAACTTGATTCAGAAAATGGCGGTTCTTTGTCCTGGTTGGAATTACATCTCAAACCACAACACCGATGAAGATGGGAGAGTTATTGTTATCTGGAAAACCCCGGTTACAGTCCAAGAGATCCATCAGACCCGTCAGTCCATCACCTGTAAAGTTCTCCTCCAATCAGGTCAACCTTTCTATCTTCTCAGCTGTCTATGCGTCTAACCTGAGAGAGGAAAGAATTGACCTGTGGAACGGGCTTATGGAAGTTCAGCAAACATACTACTTAGAGGATCAGAGCTGGCTTATCGGCGGAGATCTTAATCAGATCATCCATCATGCTGAACATTCGTCTCCCGCTGTTGATCACCTAACTTCAGATATGCTGGAGCTCAGAGACTTCATGATGGATCTGGGTGTTGAGGACCTTCGTTTCCAAGGAAATGCCAATACTTGGACCAACAAATGTCCAGTAAGTCCGGTCACTAAAAAACTGGATAGAGCCCTCGTCAATCACCAGTGGATTCGAAACTTCCCAAACAGCATTGCCACCTTTCTACCCCACCTTTTCTCAGACCACTCACCCTGTCTAATTGACCTTGCCTGCCCTCTCCCCTCCTCCGGAACTAAGCCGTTTAAATTCTATAACCATCTCACCTCTCTCCCTACCTTCCTGGCCTCGGTTGAGGCTGCATGGGATTTTACCGGAAACAAAGCATTTGATCTACATTCGCTCGGGTTCAAACTCAAAAATATAAAGCAGCCTTTGAAAACTCTTCACAAAGAAAATTCTTCGGATATACAAAAAAGAGTGTGTGAGGTTAACAGTTTGTTGCAAATTGTGCAGGTTCAGGCTATGGCGAATCCATCTACTGTCTTATTTCAGGAGGAGAGAGAGTTACAAGAAAATACACTTTCCTGCGCAGGATAGAGGAGTCATTTTTTCATCAGAAATCACGGGTGAACTGGCTGAGACTAGGTGATCAAAATACCCTCTTCTACCTGAATGTAGCTGCGGCTAGAGCATCCCAAAATTCTATCAGGTCCATCACTCTTCAAGATGGCACTATTCTTATTGATCCAGACCTCATCAGTGTTGTGGCGCTTGCTCACTTTCAGCAAATCCTTGCTCCCCAGCAACTCCCTGATATCTTACCGTCTTATGGCTGGCTGCATGAGCTACACTCTCAGTCCTGCTCCACCCATGACCGGTTCTTGATGGTGTCAGCCCCTACTACAGCTGAAATAGCAAATGTTCTAAGGAAATTAAATCCAAGTAAGTCCCCAGGACCTGATGGCTTCACTTCTGCTTTTTTCAAGTCAGCTTGGTCAGTAGTGGGGGAAGAGGTGCTGCTGGCGATCTCGAGATTCTTCTCCTCTGGTTTCATGCCTCGATCTACAAACGCTACTATTCTCACTTTGGTCCCTAAGAAGCCAGGAGCTACATTTATCACTGATTATAGGCCCATTTCCTGTTGTAACACAACCTACAAAACCATCTCAAGACTGCTTGTGAAACGTCTGAAGCCAATACTACCGAGAGTCATCCTCCCAAACCAGACGGCTTTTGTACAAGGGAGATTGCTTATCGAAAACACTTTGCTTGCTTCGGAAATAGTGCAAGGCTACCACAGGAAAAGAGGGGAAAAAAGGCTAACTATCAAAGTGGATATAGCGAAGGCGTTTGACACAGTACGATGGGAGTTTCTCTTTGCTTGTTTGCGCAACTACAACATCCCGGAAATCTACATTCGATGGCTCGAGGGCTGTGTCTGCACCCCATCCTTCTCTATTGCTTTCAATGGTTCTACATATGGCTATTTCAAAGGGAAGCGTGGTCTGAGGCAAGGGGACCCTCTATCCCCCTACCTCTTTGTATTGGTTATGAACTGCCTCTCTATGGCTCTGGATAAGGCGGCGGCTCAAGGGCGTTTTCACTACCATCCTAGATGCGGGAAATCTAAACTCACTCACCTTTCTTTTGCTGACGATTTACTAATTTTCACTGATGGCTCTTTAAGCTCTGTTCAGGAAATCCTTACTATTCTGAAAGACTTTGAGGGACGATCGGGCTTGGCGGTTAGCATTCAAAAGACTTGTTTCTTTGCAGCCGGAATGAATGACTCTGAGCTTGACGACCTAAAACAGCAGACGGGTCTCACTCCGGGTCTTTTCCCCATTAGGTATTTGGGAGTACCTCTCCATACCAAAAGGATCTCGGTTCTTCAGTGTGCTCCTCTTCTCCAAGCCATAAAAGCAAAACTGAGATCATGGACTGTGCGCACACTCTCCTACGCTGGAAGACTACAGCTCATTACCTCGGTCATCAATGGGATAACAAATTTCTGGACCAGCTCTTTCATCATCCCAAAAACGGTAATAAAAGAAATTGACTCCCTATGTTCTAAATTTCTGTGGAAAGGTGACATCTCCGCTAATGCGAATGCAAAAGTTTCGTGGGAATCCTGTTGCAATGCTAAAAGAGAGGGTGGTTTAGGTTTGCGGAATATTGATGCGTGGAATACTGCCTGTGCAATAAAAATGATTTGGCTCATTTTCTTTGGGGGGGATTCGATCTGGTCTGCTTGGTTTATTTCTGAAATTTTACAGGGCAAACTGCAGAGTTTTTGGGTGATAAATACAAGACAGAAACACTCATGGCTTGTCA
Source organism: Raphanus sativus (assembly GCF_000801105.2). NCBI lineage: Eukaryota > Viridiplantae > Streptophyta > Magnoliopsida > Brassicales > Brassicaceae > Raphanus > Raphanus sativus. The sequence continues at coordinate 1,567,118 of NC_079513.1, read as the reverse complement.
ATAAACTGCTTGAGCTCCGTCCATTAGTGTTCCAGTGGATAAAGCAGTCTGTTGGCAATGGTGAAACCTGTTACTTCTGGACAGGAAATTGGTCCCCTTTCGGTAAAATGAGTGACTATCTAGAGACCACAGGTTCCTTGACGCTTCCGCTGCGTCGGGATATTACACTGGCAGAATTATGGGAGGATGACGCCTGGGTTCTCCCGCACGCAAGATCAGACAGGCAGCTGGAGGTCATCGCTTTCTTCTCTACCTTCGGGATCACTGAAGCACCAGACTCTCTACAATGGGCTCCTTGAAACTCCCTAAAAGCCACTTATTCAACAGGGGAGATCTACAACCTCTTGAGGCTGCACCAGCCGGAGGTTTCATGGCATAAGGAGGTTTGGTTCAGTGGAGGGATACCAAAGCATAAGTTTTTGACTTGGTTGTTGGTGTTAAACAGATGTCCGACTCGAGATAGAATGCTCGCTTGGGGTCTGCAAACTGATGAACTTTGTCTCTTCTGTAATAGAGCTGCAGAATCTATAGAGCATTGTTTCTTTCAGTGTAGCTTTACTTGGGAAATCTGGAAGGTTATTGCGGGGAAGTGTAAGCTCCAAACGCCCAGACAATGGCAGCCACTTCTCTATCACCTGTCGGTTACTAAGCCAGGGAAACATCAGAAAATATTAATCCTTCTTGCTTGGCAGGCTACACTATACACGCTATGGACAGAGCGAAACAATCGCATCCATCGTTCCCAGTTTATCTCACCGGAAGGACTTCTCAAGCAGATAACTCTTACTATCAAAAACAGGATCTCTAGCTTTAGACCTGACAGGCCACTACTTGCTTTTGCCCTCCTTCAGTTATGGTTCTCGGTATGAGATCGTTGTTTTCTAGCTAATCATTAACTGAATCAAGTTGGTATTTCCCCTTCCTTGGTGTTTAAAATATGTATAAGGCCTCTTGGCCTACTGTGTCTCAACACTGTATTATTTTCGGTCTCTCGCATTTTAATAGAAAAATCTTTGTCAAAAAAAAAAAAAAAATGGAGAACAATAGGTTGCGTTTTACAACAAAAGCATCGTAGTCATTCAGTAGCTCACGGAAAGTACAGTATACTAGATAAAGTCAATTTTAGAATACGGCCTTGAATGGGATCTAATACACATAAATGGGCGAATGGCTGAAATATCTTCTTGGAGAAATTATTTTATTACACTTCCACATATTTTTCTGGCTTTCAATGATATGTAAATTTTTTAATATATCCTCAAATATTATATATAATTAATTAAATAAGAAAATAAAATATGATATATCTTCATGGACATAATCATAGGCAAATCTAGATATATATACTATTATTAGATGATGATCCGCACACTTGTGCGAATTTTTAATTATCCAATTAATTTAAATTTTAACATAATTTTTGATTTTAATATATATTTTTAATTAGTTTCGAATATTAAATTAATCAGAAAATAAAAATTTACTTTTTATTACAACATAACATAAATAATAGTTTGATACTTGTAAAATCTTTTGTTTATTCTATTACTTAATATCAAATGTAAAAAGTATCATCATAGTAATAATCTAATAAAGTCTTATAAATACTTTAAATAACATAAAATTTAAGTGTACAAAATAAATCATAAGTACCAATTATCAGTAAAGTTTATAAAATCAACCCTTTTTCATCAAAGTATTAATTGCACTTTATATGAATTGCCTCTTCAACGGAGTTTATTAGTGACACATATTGATAAAATCTATAATTATTAAAAACATCAATTTAACAAAAAGTTTATAAACAAAAGTAATAAATTATTTATGTCTAGTAAAATCTGGACTCATATTTTATTTTTTTATGGGTGAAAAATTCTATTATTTATACTCATAGTTTTGATTGGTAAGATAATCTGGTGACATAAAAAATAAGCAAACTTATTTTTTAAATAATAAATAAAACATTTAAATAATTTAATATTAATCTAAAGTAATCATAAGATGAAAAAAACTATAAATTATTGCTAAAATTTGATAATACTTGTTAATAATATTTATCCTTGAATATAATGAAAATATTTATTAAATAATCACTAAAAATGTTAAAAATTAGAATGATTTAATATCGTTTATACCTTTAATGATAAAATATATAAATTATATAAAATAAAAAGGAATTTAAACTATTTTGATTAGATAAGTGATTAAAATTAATAGTAATAAGAAATTTTTCAAATAAGAAATTATCCAAAATCTATATAATCAATACTATTAAAACATGAACATGTCCTCTTGGTAATAGTTGTGTCCAACTTAAAATATAATTGTATCTAAGATATAACTACATAAAGTAAACTATAAATTCAACTAAAATATAACTGTATCTAAAATATAACTGCTCCACATTTGATAACCACTAAAAATCATATTTTATCTACCATAAAAAGTTATAATATGTCCATTTCATTATTTACATAATATGACATAATAATCAATAATTTTCTCTATTAAAAGAGGAGAAATTGCCAAAAATACCATTTTCATAGTACCACTTTTCATGTTTACACTAACCACTTTTACCACTACTTTTAATGAAGGGTTTAGATTTGGACGTTTAGGATTTTAGGGTTTAGATTTTATGTTTTAGGGTTTAGATTTGATGTTTTAGGGTTTAGGGTATAAATTTTAGGGTTTAGAGTTGAGGATTTAGGGTTTATAGTTGAGGTTTCAGGGTTTAGGGTTTAGGATATTGAATTTAGGGTATATAGTTTAGGGTTTAGAGTTGAAGATTTAGGGTTTAGGGTTTAGAATTTGGGGTTTAGGATTTAGAATTTTGGATTAAAATTTTGAAAAGCATATAAAAATAAAGTTATAAGAGTCTTTAACATTTTAATAAATAAAGTATTTTTGAAAATGTGTACTTAGTGGTGGTAAAAATGAATAATGGTTGGAGAAGGATGTTACAGAGGAAGAGATTCGTAAAGTGTTATTTGAGATGCCATCAAATAAAACACCTGGGCCAGATGGATTTCCTTGCGAGTTCTTTAAACAGTCTTGGTCTGTGATTTCTAAGGACTTTACGGTTGCTATTCAATCAGTATTCAGATTTGGTTTCTTGCCCAAAGGAGTTAATTCAACAGTTCTTGCTTTGGTTCCTAAGAAGTTAGACTCGATGGTGATGAAAGACTTCAAGCCCATAGCTTGTTGTAACGTTCTCTACAAGGTTGTTTCAAAGATTCTTGCTAATAGACTGAAAGTGATTCTGCCAAGGATTATTACAGCAAATCAGTCTGCTTTTATTCAAGGAAGACTTCTGATGGAAAATGTCTTATTAGCTTCTGAGTTAGTAAGAGGTTATCATAAGGAAGACATCACGCCTAGGTGTGTTATGAAGATTGATATATCCAAAGCTTTCGACTCAGTTCAGTGGGAGTTTGTTTTGAGAACCTTGGAGGCTTTGGGTTTTCCAAGCAGGTTTGTTCACTGGATAAAGCTTTGTATAACTACTCCTTCATTCTCAATCCAAGTGAATGGGGAACTTGCGGGATATTTTCAGAGTTCAAGAGGTCTTCGTCAAGGATGTTCTCTTTCTCCTTATTTGTTTGTTCTTTGCATGAATATCCTTTCTCTTCAGATTGACAAAGCTGCTAAGGAGAAGAAGTTCAATTTCCATCCAAGTTGTAAATCGATTTCCCTAACCCATCTCTGTTTCGCTGATGACCTTATGGTATTTGTGGAGGGTTCAAAGAGTTCTATTGAGGGGGCTTTATCAGTTTTTGATGACTTTGCTAAGTGGTCGGGATTAAAGATTAGCATAGAGAAGTCTACTCTTTACATGGCAGGGGTTCCAGAGGACGAAAGAAGTAGGATCTTGTTGAACTTCCCTTTTGCTGTAGGGAGTCTTCCTGTGCGGTATTTAGGATTGCCACTGATGACTAAATGTATGAGAAGGCAAGATTATTTACCTCTGGTGGAAAAAATTCGTAGCAAGATCAGTACTTGGACTTGTAGATACCTTTCCTACGCGGGTAGATTACAACTGATCAAAGCTGTGTTAGTGAGTATTGCAAATTTCTGGGCTGCTGTTTTCAGGTTACCGAGTAAATGCATTAAGGAGGTTGAGCAGCTGTGTGCCTCTTTTCTTTGGACGGGTCCTGTTCTTAAGTCTTCGGGGGCTAAGGTCGCTTGGAAAGATGTCTGCAAATTAAAAGCTGAGGGAGGTCTGGGTATTAGATCTCTAAGGGAAGTGAATAGAGTTTATGGTTTAAAGATTATTTGGAGAATGTTGACTGGTGACTCTTTATGGGGGCGTTGGATAAAAAGTAATTTGCTAAAGAAGAAATGCTTTTGGGAAGTGAAGGATGATACTCAGGCTGGCTCTTGGATGTGGAGAAAAATAATAAAAATCAGAGATATTGCCAAAAATTTCTACAAGAAGGAAGTGGGGAATGGGTGTAATACTTCTTTCTGGTATGATAATTGGTCTTCTGAAGGTGTTTTGGTCGATACTTTTGGTACTAGAGGACCTATTGTGTTGGGGATAAGAAATGAAGCTACTGTGGCAGAAGCTGCAATTGGTGTTCGTAGAACAAGAAGGCATCGTAATGAGGTGTTTAATGCTATAGCAATGGAGTTGGAACCTGTTAAAGAAAGGGTGAGTGGTGCTGTGGAAGATCTCAGTCTTTGGAGATGTAATGCAGGTTTTAAAAGTGACTTCTCTTCTCAAGAGACTTGGCTCTTAACTCGGTCTACCTATGCACAAACTGATTGGGCAAAATCTGTTTGGTTCTCTCAAGCTACTCCTAAGTATGCTTTCATTTCGTGGTTGGCTATGCTGGATAGGCTAGCTACTATGGATAGGATTGTGCGCTGGAGTAGTGGTGTCGACGGTACTTGTGTGTTGTGTAAAAGTGCATTAGAATCCAGAAGTCATCTCTTCTTTGAATGTTCTTACTCATCTCAGCTATGGGAGCACCTTGTTCTTGGGGTTGTGGGGAATTTGTATACGACAGCCTGGACTTCTATTTTGGATTTGCTCAAGAGGCCTGAGAGAGATAAGAGAAAATTATTCTGCTTGAGATATGCATTTCAGGTCGCTATCTATGTGATTTGGCGTGAGAGGAACAAGATCAAGCATGGTGAAAAGCCTCTTCCTGTGATTGTAGTGAAGAAGCTAGTAGATAAGGAGGTCAGAAATAAACTAAGTCTTATGAAATCTAAGGGGTGCAAGGGTATGGAGCTTGCTCTTCAATACTGGTTCAGCACAAGGGTTTGAGAGGCTTTCTTTTGGTTTGTTTGCAGCAGGTTGTGGAGTTTTTATTATACCCTAGCTAAGAGATTCTTACTCTTTTTCCCCATTAGAGTTTTGTCCCATTTGGGTTTTCTCTAATGTGGGTTTTAATGAGGAGAGTCTCTTAGCATTTCCAAATTTCGACTTGTTTCACATGGTCAAATTTGAGGGGTTTTGGTATTTGAGATGAGTAAGAAAATAGGTTTATTTCTTTTCTGAGTTTGTCGTTTTTTTCGCTTGTTCCGCAAGTATTCAGTATGCACTAGATTGTACAACGGCTTTTTTGATGAATAAAATTTAACATTCATTCAAAAAAAAAAAAAATGAATAATGGTACCTTCAAAGTGGTATTTTTGAAAATTCCCCAAAGAGGAGTACTATTTTTATCTACCATAATATTAAATATAAAAAAAATCCTACTGAACTTTTTAAAAGTCTAACAAAGTCCTACTAAACTTTTTAAAAATTTTATATTAAATAATGCATTAATTAATTTCGTAACTAATAATATAATATTAATTTTATTATAAAACAAAAAAAGTCTATCTACTTTTTATAAATTTATAATTATAGCATGTATTATATTAAAATACAAGTATTGTATAAATAAAACATGACAAAATTTTATTAAATTGATAAATTAACCTATTTTTTAATTTTTTCATTTAAATAAATTATCATTTACCACTAAAGGGGTTTAAATTTGTTAACTATGTAATATTTTTGTACCAAAATAAAGTTATTAACATATGATGAAAAATTATTTCTACAACTATATATTTTTCAAAAATCATATATTGAAGAAGATTCTTAATTTGATTATTTCAAACTATATATTAATTGTACTCAAACTCAAAAATGTAATAACATTTAATAGGAAGGTAAAACACATATAATAAACCATTATATATTGATAAAAAAAATAAAAAACATAAACAATAAGATTTAATAGTTATAAAATACATAACACTAAAATATAATTCATATATTAAAAAAATTACGATAATATCAAAGTTTATAAAATGAAAAATCATCCGCACGAAAGTGCGGATTAAAATCTAGTTAATTATAATAAATCACAACAAAATTCAACTACTCGAATATGTGTAGTACATTTTCCAAACAAGAAAATATCTTATAATAAAGAATCAGATTAGAAATTTGGTTTATTCTTTCGGTATGTCAATAACTTTTACAAGGAGCGAGTTTATAATTCTTTTGAAAATAACGAATAAGCATTTGTAGTTGGACAAAAAAATAATATGCATGACTTATATCTTACATGAGTAAAAACAGATGATCGACTTATGTTTACTATATTGACATTTTAATCATTATACAATCGTAATTATCTATCTATTTTTTTTTTTTGAATTATACAGAGGTATCTGGCCCCACATAAGTGGTCCAGACTAGTCACGTGTTGACACATGTCGGTCCTCTGTCCCTGGCGATGCCGAAATGTTAATTCCCCAGTGGCCGGGATTCGAACCCAGGTGGCGTATCTATCTATTTTTTACATTATATAGTATTACATTTTACTCATTATATAATCAAGCTAGTTGTCTTTTCCCTATGGTAAAACATTATGGGTGAGGAGATGGATTCGATAGTCATTTACATTAGGCGCGCAATGTTTTTGGACGCACTCAAGTTTCTAGAATTCAAAAGGATGAAAGGCAGCTGCTTCTCCAAACATCTGTCGGGGCCGCAGATCTATAACGTTGAAAGAATAGGTCAAGCATGCCCCATCAAATCAAAAAGACCATACAACAACAAGACTAAATTCTTCCTTGAAGATATCACACTTTCTTTATTTTTCTTATTATTCGAACTGATTTAATTTGGTGATTCCAATCATCACCAGCGACTCTATAGATACCTAAATGCTTACTACTAGAGATTCAAACTGAGTGCCACAAAATCACCACGCTAGAGGTGGCACATCTACTGATTTTACAGCTTTTTTTTGTAACACAACAACATTAATTCAAATCTAAAATGAAGATGTAGTTTTGAGAGATGTTCTGTAACAGTTCGTAAAATACTATTACAAACATGTGACACGAAGATGGGCTTAGGTTGAGTTTGTGTTTCATGATGAAAATTGGCTTGCTGAGCTCATAAAAAGAAAGAGAATATATGCTTGAAGACATATGGATATTTTACATAAAACAAAAGGAGTTTATTTGATGGTCAAGTTTTTCAATAAAGATAATGGAAATGTTTCATAAGTGTATTTGAAAGATTTGGAGAGAAAGTTGAAGACTTGGAAAACAAGTTGAAGATGTGGAGAGCAAGTTCTGGTCTGCTATATAAGGAGGGACATGCCTTATAAGAAAGGCAGACCTCACATAAGAGAGAGAGGGGTTTCATTGTATAGTGGTGTTTGTTACTATTTGGTGTCGAAGTAGTGTTGAAGTAGTGTCTGAAGTAGTTTCCGATGGAGCCTGATGTAGACTTAGTTTGGTGGCGTTGGAGTTGACGCTTTGTGTGGTGGAGTTGGCCATCGTGTGTAGCTCGTAGTGAGCATGTGGTGCTTTGGGGATGACGTACTCTTGGTGTCACTGGTGTGCGTTGGATGCTGACGTATTTGGTGAAGTACTTTCGAGAAGTGTAAGATTGAAGCCTAGATTCTGGAGGAGTTTAGCAAATGTGGTTTCATTGAAGAGATCTGTGAAGATTGCAGCTGTAGAATACAATGTGCTCCGGTGAGCCGGATGGTGATTTATGCATGGGTGCTTGATTCATAATCTTTGTAGATTGCTTCTTAGAAAAGAGTGGTAAACACTAGTGTGTATGTTGTACCATATAGCAATTGTAGGTTGCTCCTTGTTCTAAATCAATGAAATCTGGATAAGGTCCCGGGAATGTAAGAAATGAACTTTGTTAACAACTTTGTGTGATTTTACTTTATGCACTAGTTTTCCATCGTCTCATCTGCACTAACATAAAATGTTTCAGCGATTACAACTGGAGGTATACTCGACGGTAAGATAAATAACAAAGACAACAAAGCAGTAAAACAAGGGATAGAAGTGTTGCAAGGAGAGGCTAGCTCGAAGTAGAGAGATCCGCGGATAGTCTTCACTCGAATCCTTGAAACCACAATTCGGGAAAACTTTAAATAGTCTGAAGAGATGTTGAAATACCCTAGTGAAAGGAGTTAGAAGAGGGGTAAAAAGCCAATAGAGACTAAGTTACCCGTCAAACGAAAAAGACCTTCTCTACAACCTTCAAACGAAAAGACCTGCTCTACAACTGATTTTACAGCTTAAAATAAAGGAAACCAAAGTATGGGATCATTTAAAAGAACACAAGAAAATCTTGTGGAAATGAGCTTTGCAAGGTTTGGTGATGATGACAATGAAAAGGATGATGATGAACAACCCCCCATCAAATAGCCTAGCAAACCAACCAACAGCATCAACACAAAGGAATATATATATATATATAGTGTTATTCTTTGTAAACAAAATGACAAGTAAATTACTTAATAATTTGCAATGCGAGATCCGAGAATAGAATTTGAGGGTTTGGAACATTTTTTAAAGAATTTTAGTAAAAAAACTAAACAAAATTTGTAGCCAAGACGTATATAAAAAATCCAAAACTTTTAGGTGCCAAAACTAATCTTTCATTTGCCTATGCCATATCCGGCTTTGATAATCTGTAGTAGTTGCTGTCGGAGCTTCTGACTTTTCTGACTTTGGATAGCAATAGTCTTCTCCCCCGTCAATAGTCTTTTCTGACTTTGTTTTTTGATCAATTAGTACCAAACTCTAAGTTTGCTGTCTGAGTAAAAGAAACCTAAAAGCATTGTTATCGCAGGTTTTTGGGGGAAGTTTTAGGAGAAAAAATGGTGTGGATCTCAGGTAAAAAGGAAAAAATGTCCGGAAGGGAACACATTTGTTGTTGGTTTTGTTCACTGTTTGTGGGCACTACCGACACGTGGCGACCCGCAATTAGTGCATTTTAATTTTTTTTTTTAAGATAAAAAGTAAAAAAAAAAAATTTTAAAGAAACCCTTTCGGTCTGTGTCATGCTCTAAGGTAAATATATGGCGGCTGATTTGTAAAGACTGAAGTCTGTTCTCAAACCGGTTGCCGACTAAAGAAAACTCAATCTGGTTTTCTAAACCGGTTTTAATAATTTTCTTATCACGACTCCGGTTTAGTGTTTCAACCGTTTTTCTTTTTTTTTTGGCTTGCATGTTTCAAACGATTTTCATTATTATATTTATTCGTCTTCCCAATCGACAAGACACCGTACTGTATTTTATTACAACATAAGATCAACTACACATTTGTTTTTGATCATTAGTCATTGTTTGCGCATCAGTGGAGATTTTCTGTGGTAATATTTTCTTCCTCAATGTTGATTATTTCTTTGATTATCGTGTTTCTCCAACTTGATTAACATAGATCGTACTTTTGTAAAGTTCCATTAAGTGCTTAGTTTAATGATCAAAAGAGTGTTGACTTTTCATACGCTTTTAGAGATCTCAAGCTAAAGGATGAAGACTTTACAGTCCTGTCTAGCTTGTTCCTCGGATCTAGTCGTTTACTTTGATTTCAAGTTGACTTTGAAGTTGCTATTGATTCTTGATCAGTGATCTATCAATGTTTCGATCTAATGTGTTTAAGTTCTTATAATTCTTCAGATTTATGATCATGTATAGCTCAAAGAAGCTCAAGGCACCTGAACACCAAGTTGCTGGCCACTCTGCTAAAGAAGGGAGGCTTGGTCCACTCGTAGACGGGGAAGGCCGATTCTTCAAGCCATTTCAACGTGATTTTCGTGGGAAAAACGAGGATACGTTTTACGAGTTCTTCTCGTCGAACAAGAATGCTCCAAATCATATCCATGGATATTTCCCTTCGTATCAGGGCACTCAAGTAGTCGAAGCATCTAACGGATCTGGTAAGCTTCCACACATTGTTCTTGAAGATGTTGTTACGGGTTACCTAAAGCCGTCGATAATGGATATCAAGATTGGATCTAGAACATGGTACCCTAATATATCCCAAGAGTATTTCAAAAAATGCATGGGGAAAGATAGAGGGACCACTTCGGTTTCCTTGGGGTTTAGGATTTCGGGTTTTAAGATTTTTGACCATGAAGAATCGAGTTACTGGATGCCGGATAAGAAGGTTGTTCATGGATACAATGTCGATGAGGCTAGACTGGCTCTGAGGAAGTTTGTGTCATCTAACTCGCTAGCTGACTCGATACCAGACTGTGCATTTGCCTCGGAAATTTATGGTGGTCCTAACGGGATCTTAGCGCAGTTGTTAGAGCTAAAGGCTTGGTTTGAAACTCAAACGCTTTACCATCTCTACTCTAGCTCGGTTTTGATGTTTTATGAGAACGAATCTGTTTTGATGAAAGGAGGGGATGATGCGCGTGCACGAGTAAAGCTGATTGATTTTGCGCATTCTTTTGATGGAAGCGGTGTCATCGACCATAACTTCTTGGGAGGACTCTGTTCTTTCATAAAATTGATCCAAGATATACTTGAGAGCTCGGACAACAACAATGAAACCAACATTTTCCAGTTTAAAAATGGGCACTAGGGATCGCCCGTGTGTTACTTCTCACTCTGTTTCCAAATAATATTGAGTCTTTCCTTCGTTCCTTAAGCTATGTGTTGTTTGAACATAAACCTTTTGTCCCCTTGAGTTGTACAATAATTTGCTATACCTTCCGAACCAAACTATTGTATTGTAACGTTTCATTTGAGGAATAAGGAAATTTCCATGGTTTAAAGAAATTTGAAAAAAAAAAAATACATAAATGATTAAGATAAATCGTTAAAGTTAATATCATTCTATAAAGCTAATCCGCGTTAAGGGTCGGAGCGTTGAACACCAGCGGGATAAATCTATCTCGATGTTGCAACTTTTGGTGAAGATGATGTATGTATCACACTTTCTTTACTCTCCTTATTATTCAAACTGATTTTGATGATTATAATCATTACCAACGACTCTAAAGATCTTACTAACCTAAATGCTTAATTACTACTAGAGATGTGCCGCAAAATCACCTCTACATCTACTACTGATTTTACAGCTTAAAATAAAGGAAACCCCCAAAAAAAGTAAATGATCATTTTGAAAAGAAAAAAGAAAAAAACAGAAGAAAATTTGGGGAAAATAAGCGCTTTGCAGACAATGAAAATAGGATGATGAACCTAACCCCACATTTTCAGTTTAAGTATGTCCGGACCGGACGTTCAAGATGTATCCAATCACACAGCCGAGTAGACCCACCAACAGCATCAACACCAAGGAATGACCACCACCAGACTGCTTGTTGCTTGATTCTCTCCTCAGCATCTCCTGTGAATATATAGAGCAGGCAGGAATATATATATATTTTCTTTATAAAACAAAAACGACAAGAAAATCAAGTCAACTAGGAATCACACATACCAGTTCCTGTCGGAGCTTCTGACTTTGCTGGACAGCACTAGTCTTCTCCTCCGTCAACTTGTGAATCATGGACCATGCCTGAGAAAGAAAAAAACACAATGATTATGGTATTGAGAAGAAGAGGAAACATGTGTAGGCGTAGAATAGAAGAAGAGATTTGAGAGTGAACCTCGGAGGATTTCTCATTTGTTTCTTCTAGCGTTCTGGACACCTGAAACAAGAAAAGATAGGATGCATATTAGGCATCACCCACTCACTAAAATCTCTCTCTCACTCTGTCTTATCTTACGTGGTCATCAAATTGAGAGGCAGGAAAGTCGGTCCTTGGAGAGTTGCCTTCTTCAGAGCCTTCAGGGACAGGTGAAGGGGGATTAGCAGGGATGTAAACAACCCTCAATTTGAAATCCTCAATCACTCTACCAGGCTCCTTGTTGAACTGCCACACAACCACCAATGCAATGTAATGTAATGCAAGAAGACTAATCAGAGGAGAGTGGAAGATGAAAAGAGAACCATTTCAGCGAGGACATCTTTGGAAGTAGTAGCGTCAGAGACGATAACAGACTGAACAAGGAACTTGTCTTTGCATTGCATATCGAGAGGTGCCTCTTTCTGGGCTTGCATCGTCACTAATTACGCAACATACTTCAGTTCAGTATAAATATAGATATTATTTTTATAACAATTCAATTGATCTCACCTGTAACATTGCAGGAATCACCGGGTAAGACAACACCTGTGTTTGGTCGGACACAGTATTTGCGAGGATTAGTTGTCTTAACCTTAAATGCGACAACTTGAGTACCAGTCTTGTTGCTAATTTGCAACGAGCACGAGCTTTGCTTCTTCAACTCAACTTTCAATAGTTTTGTCAATTTCAACAACAACAGGACACGACAAATCACATCAAAAATTCCCAATCGTCGTCGAACGAACGAACCAACAGGAATATCGAAACATTTGTTTCAATTTAATTATTTGAAAGAAAAAAAAAACTTACAAGGGAACTTAAGCTCTGTAGGATGGATATTCACCAGATCTCCCGTCGTCATGATTCTCTCTCTTCTTTTTCTAGGGTTTACTCTCAATTTGATCTGTTACCAAAATATAATTTGTAGCCAAAAATGGTTAAATACCCTCTCTCTCTCTCTCTCTCTTTTTTTCTTAAAGAAAAAGAAGTAATTAATGCCATATAGCTATGCCGGTCACCGATTTACTTTGTTTTTCTTTTCTAAACAACCGTTATGTTTATTGGTGCAACCCCTAGTGCATATTTAAATAGTGAAAATTAAATTAAAAAGTTTTGTTAGAATCACATAATATTAGTTTCTTCTCAATAATAGTTTCTTAACTAAGGGTTCTTAAGAAAATTTACCACATTTTACTACATTGCCATCATCACTAGTTAAAAAAAAAAAAAAATTAACCACATTGCCGTAAGGTTTGGTTGGGGTATACACTCTAAACCCATGAGCCTCGTTACCACACTCAGTGCTTTAACTACATTGCCATCATCACTAGTTACAGAGGATGGATGCACAACAGCTAGAGTTGCTTCCCTGGTTGAAAGTTGACTTCTTTACAGACTGATCAGCCTCAAACTGATCACACAAGGAGGGCTCCTCCTACCAAAAGCATCTTTACCAAACAATAGCATTCTTGATCTCTCCTGATAGAGTTAAAGGTTATGAGCAAGTAAAAGAAAACAGCAACTGATAATTAAGAAGAAAACAACACCATTGTAAGCAAGAATGTTTCCACCAATGGCTATAGATTATATGAGTAAGTTCCTCTAAGCTGCAATGTGGAACCTATAAAATGCAGTTTGTTTACCGGAAGAACCTTCTTTTCAACTACACTATCAGGCATGACCTCTTTGTCCTAAAACGAAGATTTCCACATCCTCAACAGATAATTCTAACCAACAAAACACCAATCAGTTACCTTATCATCAAAACAAAAAAAACAGAACAACCAGTTCACTCATCTCATTACATTCTCAGTGAAAAACTGTAAAAAAAAAAAGAGTAATCTTTTCTTTCTACTTAGATGTTGAAACAGAGTTTGACATTCACTAAACAAACAATAATGTACGTAAGAGCAATCGTCGTCACTTGAAGACAGAACAAAGCCTTAAACTTCAAACCCACAAGTAGTTCATACTCATTTTCAAACTGTTAAAAACGGAACTAACAAGGTAAGAGATCAAAAGTAGATTTTACTTGTTCGAAAGGTGGCTCCGAGACAGACAAAAGTGTCGAGAGCGAGCGAGCTCGATACGAACGCCGCAAACGATTATGGTCAAATTGTTAGGGTTTGTGGTCTTAGATTAGTACTCGATTTGAATTGTGTTTACAAGTTCTGAGATTAGTCCTGGATTCGAATTGTGTTTTCTATAGAATTGTGTTTGCAAGAGACAAACCAGAGAGAGAAAGAGAGAAGAGAAGAAAGGAGGCCGAAGCAGTGCCGGACCAACATTTGATACTGCCCCAATCAAAATTTAAAATTATGTCCTCGTACATATTTTATCAATATTGCAAAATCGTAAAAATAGTGTAATATTTATTAAAAATCAAAATCTACAATATGTTTATAAAAACAGTGATATTATATACATCTACTAGATTTTCAATTCGCGCTACGCGCGAATCTATATTAATAATTAGTATCATTGTATACTAATACTAAGATAATATGCATTTTATATGAAATTTTATTCAATGTGTGCTTTATTATTTTTCATATTCAGACTTTTATACAAGTATATTTTAATAACTAATATTTAGATATCATCTTGTTGACCCAAAAAATATCTTATTCTGTGTATGTAAATTTGTTGTATATTTATAAATGTGTTTAAATTTTTTTAATAATATTCTTAAAAAATTATATTAACTGTAATATTCATATTAATTAATATTACACTATAATAATTATTTTATTATATTTTATCTACCTTTCTATTTGAAGGAAATACAAAAATTAATGCAGATGCACCATATCTAACTTTACTTTGTATTTACCAAAATTTTACAATAAAATTATAATTATTATATATTTTGGCATATGTAATTGAAATATTCATTTTAATTCTATTTAATGCATATCTGGTAGTATTATATTTAGGGATGTTCCATAAAAATGTTTTTTTGATTAGCTTAATGAATATTTTGATTATTATTCTTGAAAATATTTATGTAAAAATTTTATTCAAATTTTAATTGTTGATTAGTAAATAAATATGTTAATTCATTTGATTGATAAAAGTCAGTTTGAAACAACATAGATAAACGATTTGAAAACACATAGATAAATTACATGTTTAACAATATATGACCTTACATAAGTTTTTTTTTTGCTTAATTTCATTTCTTTTGTTATAAATTATCCTTATCTTATTTTTATTTTACTTTGAGATAAATAATTTTCTGACATTTAATATTTAAATATAAAATTAAAATGCTGATATTTTATATTATTGCCATGAATTTTTTAATTATATGTGAACACTATAAATAATATATATCCTAAGATTTACTTTCTATTGTTTCATTATTTTCATTTTTTACTAAATTTAATATTGACTTCTTTTTTTAGGAAATAGCATCAATTTTTAAATCATATGTTTTCAGTATGTAATTAAAATTGCTTTAGATTCTTATTTTTTTATCATTTAAAATATTTAAAATCAAACTGATTTTAATTATTTTTCTTTTTTACTAAATCTAATATTTATTTCCTTTTTATGTTGAAAGAAACATTTTTGAAAGTTTTAAAATTTTGTAAGATGATATCTAAAAGGTAATTTGGCATATTTTTGGTGCTTTAAAATAATATGTGGACATTCTCAATTATTTTGTGCAACAAATAATATATAATATATATTTTTGAATATTGTCAGTAGCATATAACCTATACTTTAAAAGATCATGTTTTTAGTTTTATATAGGTATAGTTGTTCGAAAGTATTGCATTTTAAAATTAATTATTAATTTTTTTGTTATTTTTATGTTAATGTTTGAACATTTTTTTATATTAATTTAAATAATACATGATGGTTTTAATTTTATAATATAAATTATTTGACATTTATTTATATTTTGTTTTGAAATAAAAAGTTTTCGTAATATTAACTTTTTAGAAATAGAAAAATTAAAAAAATGATCTTGGCATTGTTTGGTGCTTTAAAATAATATGTAGACATTCTTTTTTTTAATATGTAGACATTCTCAATGATTTATAATATCAAATTATATATTGTACATGTTATTTATTTATGAATATTTAAAACAGTATATAACCTAAACTTTGAAAATCATGAGTTTAAATTTAGATTTATATAGTTATAATTGTTTGAAAGTTTTGCATTTTTAAACTAATAATTTATTTATTTATTTATTAATTTTGAAAAACTATTATACTATGTTAACTAATATATAGTATTTATATTTTTGTAAATTCATCTTATTTTATATTGATTTATATTTTATTTTGAAATAAATGATTTTTGGTAATATTGATATTTTTAAAATTAATAAACAAAATAACTATTTATCATATTTTGATTGGTAGTCTGGCAATAATGCATGGAAATTCTCAATGGTTTATATAATCAAATTATATATAGTATATGTTATTTATGAATTTTTTCAGTGATGTAGTCTTTAAACGAAACTTTGAAAATTATGAGTTTAAATTTAAATTTATATAGTTATAATTATTTGAAATCTTTTATTTTTAAATTTATTATTGTTTTGTTATTTATTTGTTACTTTCCGAAAATAATATTATAGATTATGTTAACTTATATATAGTATTTATATTTTTATAAATTTACCTTATTTGATATCAAATTATATTTTATTTTATATTAAATGATTTTCTTGTAATATTTACAATTTTAGAAATAACAAACTAAAAATATGATTTGAATTAAGAATTTGTAAGAAGTCACCTTGTAACTTGTTTTGTTGTTGATGACCAAGAAGTTCTTTATCATGTAGATTACATCAGTCCTTAAATCTCCTTCATACTATTCAATTAGTTGGTATGAAAGCGTGGATTGTTCCTCTCTGTAAAAATTTGTGTCAAACAATATACACTGTTTATAAAGTTTTGGATTGACAATTTATAAATAAAATTCTTTATACCTTATTTGTAACAAAAGGGTGATTGTATCCAAAGGTTGATGATCTCAGAAAATTTTTTGTTACATCCTTTCCAAAAGTAAACCACTCTAGCAAGAACTTCATTATTAGTAAAACTTTTTCTAAGATCATCAAAAATCAACAAAGAAGCAACCATTGTGTAAGTCTCTCGTTTTCTTTCAATACTCCCCTCAAGTTAAACTTGAAAACTTTTTCAAGCTTTAGACAATTGTTTATAGTTACCAAATACTTCGTATATTAAAAAGTTTCTTCTTTTGTATTTAAGTGATTTTCCCTTTTCAGATGTTTAACTTTTTGTTATTCATTGACTTTAAATTTAGTTTTCTATTTTCTTGTATAAATGATACTTTTAAAATAAAAAATTAAATTATAACAAAAATGGTAAATTAACTTAAAATAATACATTAACTAACACAACAATCTAAAAGTATTTGTTATACCTAAAAATAATTATTTATTTTGCTAATATTAATATTTTCTTTTTATTTTCCTTTTTACTTTAATAATTAGCATATATAAGTAAGATGTGAACTGTTAATTTTTAAGTTTAAACTATATATGTAAATTAATTTAGTTTTTAAATATTTTTTGGAAATATTGACATTTTAAAAATCAATAAATTATGTTGCTGATTTGTCGAGTTTCTTAATTTGTTAATTTAACTATGTTGATTTTCCAATTTTCTCTAACATTTACCATTTATTTAATTAAGTTGTAAAATGTTAATATTTATTTTGTTAGTTTAATTATATATATTATCAATTTCGTTTTAAAAAATTGGAAATACTAACATTTTTAAAATAATAAATTAAAAGATGTGTGTCATATTTTAACTGGTCGTTTAAAATCCTATGTGGACGTTTTCAATGGCTTATAACCTCAACTTTTATATTTCAATATCTCACCCCTCAAGTTAAACTTGAAAACTTTTTCAAGCTTTAGACAATTATTTATAGTTACCAAATACTTCATATATTGTGTATTTAAGTGATTTTTCTTTTTCAGATGTTTAACTTTTTGTTATTCATTGACTTTAAATTTAGTTTTCCATTTTTAATAATCGAGTTTTCCATTTTCTTGTATAAATGATACTTTTAAAATAACAAATTAAATTTTATAACAAAAATGGTAATTTAACTTAAAATAATTACATTAACAAACACAAAAAAAAATCTAAAAGTATTTGTTATACCTAAAAATAAATATTTATTTTGCTAATATTAATATTTTCTTTTTATTTTCCTTTTTAATGTAATAACTAGATTTTGACCCGCGCTTTTAAAGCGCGGAATAATTTTTGTTAACAAATTTATTAACCCGTTTATCTGTTCACTAATATGTTTACGTGTGTGTTCGTTTCAGGTTCGTTTTTAAATTGTATTTTTTGGTTCAATTCTGTTGTGGTTTTCTATTTTTTTCTTCATCAATAAATATATATAAAACTATTCGTTTATTTATGAATTTGAGTTTGGTTTTTGTTTGGATTTTGGTTTTTGGTTTGGTTCGAATACTAATGTTAGGGATTGCGAGTTCAATTTGATTCTAGTCTGGTTCATGTTTGTGGATTACATTTAATTTTTTGGATAAAATACAAGATAAGTCAGAAATTCATCAGTTTTCAATTTTAACTTTTGAATTTTTATTTTATAATACTTTGTCGTCTTTGATTATAAATTGATAATTATTATAATATGGGACATATGTTTTTTTAAATATAGTTTTTTGTATTTAAATTTCTGAATTTTAATAGTTTACCCTTTATAAGTTATCAATGTAATATAACTAAAATGTATTTTAACTAATTTAGTTTTATGTAAACTTTGATTTTTCATAAACAACTATTTTATATTATTAAATAATAGATGCAAACAAATTAAATTGACTGCTATAACATTATCAGATATTGAGATATCTAATAAACTATTGACAATTGAAAAGTATAGTATATGATATGAGATTTAGTGGAAATGTTTATATATGATATGATTATTATACTACATAGTAAAGAGGAAGTTAGAAATGTCGCATATATATAAAACGTTTAACTTGCCCTTGTTTCAAATCATATATTACTCCTATATGATAAAGTGATAATATAAAACACTACTTTCAAATGCATTTACGCCTAAAAATCAAAATACTTGATATATTAAGAGTTATGATTAGGTGAGATATTTAAGGAAAATAGATTGTTGGTTACAATAATTAACATTTTATTTTTAAAAAATTAATAAAAGAGAGTGGCACTCCTGTAAATAATTTGAAACATTAAAGGGATGTCAAAAAAAAGGTTGCTGTTTTAATTGTATTGATTAGCATATGTAAGTAAGATGTAAAATGTTAATTTTTAAGTTTAAGCTACATATGTAAATTAATTTCGTTTTTAAATATTGTTTTAGAAATATTAATATTTTAAAAATCAATAAATTATGTTGCTGATTTGTCGTTATACGATTTGCTAATTTAACTATTTTGATTTTCCAATTTTCTCTAGCACTTACCATTTATTTAATTAAGCTGTAAAATGTTAATATTTATTTTGTTAGTTTAAGTTATATATATTATCAATTTAATTTTAAAAAAATTGGAAATATTATCAGTTTTAAAAATAATAAATTAAAAGAATGATTTGTCGTATTTTAACTGGTCGTTTAAAATCCTATGTGGACGTCCTCAATGGCTTATAGCCTCAACTTTTATATAGTATAAATTGTTAGAAATATAATTTACTTACATTTTTTTACAAAATCATCTTTTAGAGTCATATAGTCAAGTCTTTTAACCATAACCATTTTAATTGATAATATAACTAACTCATTTAATTTTTCTAGTAACAATGAAGATTGCAAATAAATATTTATTAGCATCAATTTCAAAAAACTTCTTTCAGATGTGGCGACTACACCGAAATGGTGAACAATATGCGATAAAAAATAATGTGTTTCAAACTTTTTCGGACATTGATTATTGAAGAATCTTTAGTTCTTTAAACAAATCATCACCAATTACATATGAAAGGGTAACATTCCTTAAAGAAACTTCCAGATTCAAACATGATATCCTCAAAATATCTTCACTTGCATCTATCAACTTTTTAAAAATTAAACAAAAATCCAAAACAATTTCATAATTTTAGAATTGTTCAAATCTGAATTCAAGAGAAATTAGAACTGGAGATTTAAAATTTTTTATTCTAACTAAAGATGCCTAGTAAATCTATCTTATTAAACAGAAACATTATGTTGGACCTAACATTTATTTTGTAAGTTTTTAAATTAAATATACCTTTATAGTTAAATCTACATTAAATCACTAATGTTCCTTTCTTTATTCTACTATCTATGTTTCCAAACAATATACTTATTTCTTTATATTACTATCAATGTTTCCAAACAATATATTTTTATATTACTATCAATTTTTCCAAACAATACAATAATTAATCATATTATTTTATATTTATCATTTTCTCTTTAAAATTTTGTAGAAACGTCATATTTTAATAAATTGCAAAATAATGAACTTTAAAATTTGGATTATAAGATTACAAATTATGAAACTATTACAATTTAAATCTAATTAGATTACATATCGGTCATCCATCAGTTCAATCGGTTAGTCTCGGTTTTTAATGATTTTTTAATATGAATATTTTAAAAACCAAAATTGAATTGTCAGATCTCCGGATTAACGGGTATAGTCACAATTGGGTTGAATTTAAAAATACTGATTTAAATGCAAAAGTATTTTAAATACATACTCTTTTAAAAATTACCAAAATATTTGTTAAGTTATTAGTGAAATTTTTTATCGTAAAATATTCCGCGCTTCCAAAGCGCGGGTCAAAATCTAGTTATATCTTAATAAAAAAACCTACAAAATTTACTTATTTATATATACAACTAATTTTTTTTGAAAAAAAATATGTCCCACTACTTTGGTTATCCTAATCCGTTGTTTGGGTGGCTTTCCCTCTGGACCGGTCCTGGACAACAGAAGCAACGCGAGGCCTCTCCTCTACCCAAATATTTTGTCACACGTGCCTCTAAGAGACGTGCATTCCCTCTCTTTAATAGTTTTTTTTTAAATCCTAATTAACCTAAGAGCCCATGTTAAGAGCCAGCGATAAACATGCTCCTCTTGTTCCACGTCACTGTGTGTTTGAAGATGATCAAAATGCCCTGATATTTTTGCACCCAGTCCTTACACTGAACTGGATAATATTCTAGGCCACTAGATCGACTGCAAATGAACTGTAAATTAATATATAAATTAGTTTTATTATATAATAATATATTAATTATGAAAATAAATATATCAAAACTAAATTTAAGTATTTACTAATTATTTTATAAAACATAAAATAATAGTTGGATATTTAGAAAATACTTAACATTACTTCTTATATTTTATCTTCATTTGACATACAAAATAAAAAAAAATATTTTATACTATCTAAAATTTTTGTGATAAATTAAGAGTTTTGACATCTAACAAATAATATCAAAATTTAAAATCTACATTATTATAAAAAACAGTTTGTTCTCTTCTCTTTAGGACACGTCAGTGCCACCTAAGAAAATTGAACTACTTCACGCTGACACGTGTTATAAAAAATTTAAATTCGGCGTTTCGTTTAGTCCAATTCGATATGGGCTTTGTTCTTTTGATGTGTGTTGGGCTGTTAATTTGGATGTTGTATCTGGCTCCGGTAGATGGAGATTGCCTTCTAACCCTAGTTCTGCTTGCTCGAAAAACGATCTCGGTGGCGTCTTAACTTCTTCTCACCATCTGAAACGGTCTGAGTTATGGCTTCGTGTTTAGTCCCACTGATTCACTTTTACCCTGGCGTCGTCTTCAATCGCCCACGATGAGGTCATTCAGAGTCCAGTCCTATGACCTCCTGTTCAATTTATCTTCACCGTCTTCTACAGCACAAGGGACATAGTTTTGTTATAAGCTCACTACACAAATACGCTTTTATTAGTTGAGAGACAAAACAGAAGTTTGAATCATAATTAAGTCAAATCAACAAGGAACCCAACTTCAACCCTCTATATACATTCATGATGTCAACAAGAATCTACTCTTCAATTGACTCCATAAGTTTTAAAAAATTACAAAATTAATTAGATACTTAAAAGGTTTATTTAAGTAAAAATGAAATATACATTTGTATTATAGATAATTACAAAATTAATTAAATATTTAAAAGGTTTTTTAAGTGAAAAACGAATTATTCATTTATATTTTAAATAAATAGAATGTATGATTATATTGTAAATAAAAAGATTTGAAAAGATTTTTATTCGGATGTATAGATAAGAGTAAATGTAGGAATATCTCAGACTTGGTTGTGCTGCAACCCTCGTCCTTTACTGGACTTAGTCGACTTCAGCTCGGCCATCTCGGCAGGAGCCATGCAGTATGGGTTCTTTGATATTGGGGCCGTCCCTGGTTCCAGTTCTATTGTGAACGGGTCAGCCCTATCAGGGGGAATTCCCTGTAGCGCCCGAAACACATCCTCGAACACACTGACCAGCGGTATCCCGTCCGGGCCATCAACCCCTACGACCTCCTTAGTGGTGGTTGTGGCTATATAAGCTTCACAACCTTGCTCCAGCATCCTTTTTGCACGGAATGCTGATAACACTAAGCATCCAGAGGCCGGATTAATACCTTGGTACTTGATCGGGGTCCACACCCACTTTCAAACTGCATCCTCTCATGATGACAGTCCAAGGTTGCCCGATTCTTGCCAAGCCAGTCCATGCCTATGATCACCTCGTGATTCTTAAGGCGGACCACAATCAGATCCACAAACTTTAAGTACCTAGATGAGTAAGATATCAGTTTGATCACACATTTGGAAAACGTCCCGTACCATTCTCCAAAGTGTCACACTTCTGTGAATGTCCCATACCATTCACAAGAGTGTTTATAATATACCTCAATCCCCATCATACTAAGCCACTTAACATCATGTTCTCAATCCATTCAACTTGATCTAAGGAATCCTACATTGACTTATACCGATTCCAAGCTGATCCATCTGATCCCAAGCCACTCGTATACTAGCCATGTAGCGTCTCCCTTAAACCAACTTGAACCTCGCAAATGCTCACTTGTTTTGAACAGCCACAAAGGATAACACTTACCCCTAAAGAGTGCTGCACGTTTCTTTCAACCTAAGCCACTCTCAGGTTCATGTTACTTCCCTGGTCCAGTCGTCCATAAAAGATCTTGCATTGCATCGATCCGTCCAACCCGTCTATTATTTCCAGATAACTAGATCAACCAACCTTCTGTTTCAGGATCTTGCCCTTCGGGAGTGCATCTTGGCCAAGCCGGTTCACCTTGGAACTTTCCCATTCACAAGCATGATACCATATCTTGCCTCAACTCCCTCTTGGCTCACCTAGTAAGGTTTCATGGTCATCTCAGTTTTCCAGAAATAATTTAGGTTTGGAACACAATACCTTTGAGCAGTGAGTTGAGCTGAAGTTACAACCCAATCAGAACCTCCACTCATCTGCCTCAAAAGGATCCACACTACCTGAGAAATACTTAGTTCTCATCTGAGCTATGTGCTCCAGCACCCTCAGGTAGTCCACTAACCAAGCTGTCCTAGCTGGTGGATCAATCTAGACCACCTCAGCTACTGGCCCAGCTTGATCATTAGCTGCCAAAACAGCTGCCCAATCAACCGGTTAGTCCTCTCATTGTTTGCAACAATTGTTTGGATCAACCCGGTTCACATCACAAGAGGATTCAACTTCCCCTTCCAGCTGCAGCTCAGCTCTCCCCCACTAGAACCTTAGTAGGGTTGAACTGACTTACAGTCAATCAAGCTTCATTGTTAACTTCCTCCAGCTGAGTCAACAATAAAACTGGTGGATTAATCACATCAGCATCTACTTGTCCGGATGCATGGGTGAACAACCACAACCCAACGATCCTAGAATCAAGCATGCTCTGATACCAACTTGTAAGACCCGAACCCGGCCGACTAAGCCGCGGTCGATGCCTCACGTCGCTCTGTCCATACCCTGACCGAACCTCTCAATTTTTTCGTCCTTTATCTATACTTTCGCCTAAGGGCGAAGTATATCTTAGACCTTAGCTTAAGACTACCTTAGTCATTCCCTAACTTAGATCCTTTCAACTTATGCACAGTGGAATATTATCTATCAACCATTGGTCTAAAACCAATCTAACACTTGTCAGGTCGGATCACCTTAGCCATGATTAGTATACACAACTACCACCAGCTCCAAGGTTGATCCTGAACCTAATCCAAGTCATACAATAACTGAGATTCCATTCCCCTAACCATTCTAACTAGACCTAAGCAACATTGGTAGATCATACCTTTGCCACATCCACGGAGCTTGATAGCTCATTGTATCAGCTGACTTAGCTGTTTAGACTAGCTCGTCCAGCTCAGCTGAGCTGAACCACTTCACTTGAGCTTCCATACACTCTCGTCCAGCTGATCGAGCTGCGAGGCAGCTTCGCCCAGCTACCCGTCTACTCGTCTAGCTCTCCTGTGTCTGCATAAACCCTTCCCTTGGTTACTTAGTCATTCAACCAGCCATCCCCACAGACCAAGTACCTTTGGGAAGTCTTCAGCTACAAAAACAACCTCAAGCAAACATGCTCCAAAAACTAATTAAAATTCATGATAATTCATGATAATTCATAACTAAGAGAATAGTCAAGTCAGATTTCTCAGAACTGGCCTCGATCATACTGATCTCGCCCATGAACAGCCCATATGGGCATAACTGACCACCTCTAAATCAATGAGATAAAACTAATCTTTCACCATGATAATTCATGATAAATACCCATTAAGAGATATTTGAAGTCGGATCCTAACAATTCCTTCAGGAACTATCAGATCTCCACATGGATGAATTAGTTCAACTATGATCCGCATCTTTCCTGAAGGTCATGTATCCCTAAAATACATCACAATATATGGTCTCCAAGGGCGTGCCATACTTGGCCTCATATGCACCTCAAGAGACACCAACATAAACCACAAAGTAATCATATGTACATGTTACCTTATACTTGATCTTACTAGATCTTGTGCTTCCTATATCATGTCTGACCATGCTCCTCCATTGCACGCCTCTACCAAGCCTTATCATATACCTCCAGTATTGATAAGATCCAATAATGGGTCGCACCCATCATCCATTTCATGGAACTTCTATGAAACCAGTTTCTGCACTGCATCCACCTTCAAGGTTGTACATGCCTTTGGGAGTGGAGTCCGGCCTTCTCCATTCTCTTCTGGCCATTTGCGTGTGTCCTTAAGACACAATAGGAATCCTAGGGTGTGTTCATACATGATCAAACACCACCCAAGGGTCGTCCATCACTTTTCACTTCAGTGCCCATGAAACTGCCTTTCTACACACATCTGCCTTCAAGGCTGTCTCAATCATTGGAAGTGCACTCCGGCCCTCCATCTTCTCTCCTGGCTATTTGAGTGTGTAGTAAGGATGTAGAGGAAACCCAAGGCGTGGCAAACCATAATTAAAACACACCAGATGGTCGTTCTCAACTCCCCTCTTGATTGCCATCAAAACTGCCTCTTTGCTGCCTTCATCCCACTCTTGGGGTTGGATGTTGCCATCCGACTTTCTCTCTGTTTTCTCTGGTTTTTCTTTGTGTTTCAGGAAGAAGAATGAAGCCCTGGCGTGCCTGCAAAAGCACGGACTTGCCCTTGTATTTATAGAAAAGGAATGGTCACATTTCCAGAGGTTGCACCCTTTCGGTATTAGTTCTGGCCATTGATTTAATCAATGGTCTAGATCACACCTGTTCTCATAGGGCAGTTACCAGACGTCTCTGACAGCCCTAACTGCTCCTAGACACATCACACACAAGCCTAGGCTGGTTGCCCAAGCCCCTAGTTCAACCACAAGTGCCCACCGGCTCACCGGCACACCCGGGTGGTCCACATGGTCCGACCACTGTCCGGACCTGGCCCAACTGCCCAAAACTTGAACACTCAGTCTAGCTGAGTTGAGCTGATCCCCAGCTGACCCAACTGAGTGAGCTAGTTCATCCAGCTCAAGGAGCTAACACACTCTTCAGTGAGCTACACTGAGTTGCACTACACTTCTTCTAGCTGGTCGAGCTTGCTTACCGCATCGCCCAGCTGCCATATCACTTATGCAGCTTGATATCTTCATATTAATCAATATGTCTATGTCCCATGATCCATTCCTTGACCTTGACTAAGCTTTCCCATGATCTCTCCTGATCATACAGCTCATTCCACCTTGTTCACGATCTAATCTGATGATCTGAACCAAGGCAGCTTGTTTCTATCGAAACATTCAAACCATAGGTCAAGTTCCAGGAACGGGGACATGACAGTTCCCCGTTACTCTTTTATTACGTGGCTGGCCCTCCGAAACAGACTCTCGACTGGTGACCGTACTCAAGTATGGGGTGAGCATCAGTCATGTCGTTTATGTGGTGAGCCAAAAAAGTCCCGCGACCACCTCTTCTTCGCATGCCCATATTCATCACGATTTGGACAGAGCTCACAGGTTCTCTTCTACCTCGGCCAAGCCCTGACTGGCAGTGGCGAATGTATGAATTTTATTTTGTGTGGGCATAAAATAAATAAAAGAGAAGTAAATGGAACAAGAAGGGATTTGGTGGAGGGACAAACATATGACTGAAACCAACTATCCTACAGAAAACAAATTAATTCTTATCCAAATAAATTTATTTCTAAATTTTTGTGGAGGCAACTGCCTCCTCCTTGCCCAACGTAGGTTCGCCACTGCTGACTGGAGCATCACGGTTACAACACTGTTGTCTCCTCGCAGGTCTACCATTGACTCATGTCTTCTTCGACTATCCTTCCAGGCTGTAATCCACAGTATATGGAGGGAACGGAACAGCAGGAAGCACACGGGTGCTTATCGTACAGCTCAACAACTCACGAAGTTTATAGACAAGACAATACACAATCGCATCTCCTCTCTTCGTTGTAGAAACACAGGTAACTGCAGTAGCCTTATGATTCGCTGGATGGGAAGGAATGGATAGCTTCTGATTCTCTGTTAAGCTGATGTTGCTTTCAGATTTTTGAACTTTTTCGTATTGTAAACTTTTTTCTTTTGTTGATAAATAAATTTAACATTTCAACAAAAAAAAATGTTCCACAAAACAGTTTGTGTCTAATTGCAGTTAGTTTTCTTCAAATAGCTAGTAAGTGTAGTTTAGCCACAAAATTCTAATTGTAGCTATTTTATGGTTATTTGTGGCTTAAAAATTTCAGCCACAAAAGTTTTGTTGCTAATTTGTAGATATATGATGTTTTTTTGTAGTGAAAGAAACCGAGATCAGAAAGTGGAAAAACAAAGTGCAAAAATTGTCTTACATAGTTTTGTTAACATGCATATTACATATGGTTTTATTGATTTACCAAAAAAACATTATTTTATATCACCACAAAATTAAGAAAAAATCGCATAAAAAACCTTTAAAATGGCACCCACTTACATTTTAAACTTTGAGCGTATTTCACAAACACTTTAAACATTCAAGTTGACAAATTTAGCATGTTAAACTTCCAATCTAACTTACTTATATATCAAGTCAAAAACGTAACCGGTACTGTTCAAAATTGATGATGTGTCGGTTTTTTTAATTATTTTAAGAATAAATAAATATAAAATAAAGAAAATATTAAAAAATCATAAAAATCATAAAATCATAAAAAATTACAAAAAATCACAAAAATAAAAATATAAAGTAATAAAAACTTGAAAGAAATCATAAAATCCCCAAAAAATCAGAAAATTCATTGAAATCAAAATAAAATCAAAAGTTAAATTTAAATAAAATAAATATAATAATAATAGATAAAATAAATATAATAATAATAGATATAAATTGAAAAATATAAATTCAAGAATAAACTATATTTTGATGTTTATGGGTCGGGGTTTTCTGAATCAGAAAAAATTCATTATCTTCAAGTGATTCTCGTAAACCAAATCAAAGCAAGCAAATTAAATGACCCACGAGTTTTACGAGTTTGGACCCTCAATTACACATACTAAGTCAATACTTTAAACCGTAAACCATGAGCTAACCACCTTGCTGAACCAGATTAACCATCCTCTTCAATCTTGACTTCTCAATTGACATAACCATTCGTGGTTTAAGTTAACCAGAATTGATTCTCGTCACCAAAGCACTACACGAACAAATTAAAGTCCAAGTGTTTCCTTTTGAAAAGCTTTTAAAAGACTTGGACCCTTTAATTTGTCCGCTTTGATTTGGTTCAAGAGAATCATTTGAAAATCATGATTTTATTGTGATTCAGAAAACACACAAACCATAAACACCAAAATACATTGTTTTCTTAATTTTTTGTAGAAAAATATAAATTTTATTCTTGAATTTATATTTATTTTATTTAAATTTAATTTTTATTTTATTTTTATTTTTATGATTTTTATGATTTTAGGGATTTTTTATGATTTCTTTCAAGTTTTTATTATTATTATTTTATTTTATATTTATTTTATTAATAAAATAAAATAATTATTGTTGTGATTTTTTTTTTGTAATTTTTATGATTCTTTGAATTTTTTATATTTTCTGTATTTTTATATTTATTTATTATTAAATAATTTAAAAAAAAAACAACACGTCCTCGATTTTGAACAGTATCGGTTATGTTTTTGACTTGGTGTACAAGTAAGCGAGATTGAAAATTTAATATGCTAAATTTGCCAACTTGAATGTTTAAAATGCTTGGAAAATACTTTCGGGGTTTAAAGTAAAAGTGGCTGCTAATTTGAAGGTTTTTATGCGAGTTTTCCACAAAATTAATAATAGTTCAACCGATACTTTGTTCGTTTATAAACTTGTTTTATTTGTTTTATTCATTAAACGGTTACATACTATGACCGATGACCATCACATTACAAATGCGATGCTCTACCTTCTGTCCAAAGAAATGATTCATCGAAATAATGAGTCTATATATACAATAGACGCATAGTGGTTAGTAGCTCATTTCGCAATTAGAAGCGAGTTTTGCTTTTTTTGAACGAATTCCAGGCTCGGAGTTGATGTCGAAGAAAAACTCGTAAGAAAATTTAAAGAATTAATTTTTTGGAATATTTTAGATTACATTCGGTCATGCAATTTTTCATATAAAAAAAATTAGAAAAGATAATTTACAAGTGTAATAAACTACACTACACCAAATCTTCCACTTAGGATGAGAATAATATTATTTGTGTTTTATATATTAGTAAAAAGACTTTAGCAATTTACCAGGACAAGACTTGGCAAGATAGTGAACGCAGGTCTTTAACAACGACATTTGCAGAAATGTAATGTTTCATTTTTGGGATGGCAACTGCAATCAAAAACTTTAAATCTTGATTTTGCAAAGCATTGAATAGCATTGCAGGATTGAACAGGTCCCGTGTAGTCGTCTATTACTTTATTGATTCCCGGACTACATAATCGTTTAGCACCTTCCCCACCATAATGTATTTATATGAAACAAAAAAGACGTTTAATTTTTAGCAGATAATCAGACTGAAGAATATATTTTCAAATTTCTCTTTTTTTTGTTTTCTTTTTAATATTTTTTCAAATTTCTAGATTGTGTTTATTCATCGTTTTGAAAATGTATTAGCTATAATCCTTCTATATTATGGTCTGATTTCTCAGGTCACATTAAATTTTAGTAATAAAATAACCGTTTAAAAGAAAAAAAATCAGATAATAAGTTTTGAGAGAAATAACTCGTAACACATAAACCATATCATTAAATTGTTTCGTATTTGGCATTTATTGGACAACTACTTTTCTCAAACCTGTAACAGTCAAATGATCATGGCTTAAACACTAGAAACTAGTTTTTAATATATTTTTGATATATTACCTTGAACATGGCTTATGAAGAGTGATATACACATACAGGAAATCATGAACGAAATAGTAGACTTCATGATTCAATATAAACTGGAGAAAAAGTTGCTTGTGATCTGACCAAAAAAAAAGTTGCTTGTTTTACTTGGTGAAACTTTTTGGTTATCTAATTGTTGTAATGATTTTGTTTCTGTTAAGACTCATATATATATGCACTACATTTTCTAAATATAACTCTTTTTTGTCACCGTCTAAATATAATTATTTCTATTAAATTAGAGGGGGAAAAGCTCAACCAGTTCAACGAAAAAAGAAAAACAAACGAAACTGGTAATTAACACACACATTTTTAAAAAATTATAGAGAATATTACTAAAATAACATCAAATTATATTATAAATAAGGTCGGCCCGTCCTCCGGGCGGGATGTAGTTTTAAAAATAATTTCAACAGTTGGAATATATGTTTAATAAACAGTGTTTGTGTTATTTTTTTATATTTTTTTACATTTGTTTCTTGAGTTATCGTTTGATTCAATTTGGAATATGATAAGTAGGTGATAGTTTCACTGCAGGTGAAATTCTGGAACTCTTTGACACATTTTAAAATTGATGTATCGGTAAAATAATGTTTTGATTGTGATTGTGTTGTGAGTTGTCTGTGTTTGTTTGAGATGTCATGTATGATGTATGAAGATATATAATTGTATCATATTTTTGAATATGTTCTATAAGCTTTTGAAAGAAAATGAATTATAATATTTAAGGTTTTTAAAAATGTTGGTGTCTAGAGGTTATATGTTACTTTATTCTTTAGTTTATCTTTTTAAATTTTAATAGTCTTACTAAATTTAGCCGATTTATTTGGAAATTTGGTGTGAAGATAATATTCTAATTTTTAACATAAAATTGACTATTCTGAATTATACAAATAAATTATGTGTACAATTCATGTATAACTTATATTATTATGAAAGAATCATTTATATAATTATGATCAATACTTTTAGTGTTTATAATAGATATTGCATAGCTATTTGTATTATATGTTT
The DNA here is from genome assembly GCF_000801105.2 of Raphanus sativus. Classification (NCBI taxonomy): domain Eukaryota; kingdom Viridiplantae; phylum Streptophyta; class Magnoliopsida; order Brassicales; family Brassicaceae; genus Raphanus; species Raphanus sativus. The sequence continues at coordinate 1,536,236 of NC_079513.1, read as the reverse complement.
ACAAAATTTTATATTTCGTTTAACATGTGATTTTGTTTATTTTTCTAATGTATTTTCGTTTTTTGGTTGTTGTCAAATATATATTACGACATTGTACTATTTTAGTTATTATCTTCCTTTTGTGTTGTATCTTTTTATTTTTAGTGAAAACACATCCTCATCGCATCGTTGTATACATCTAATTTAAATTAACATTTTTTATATTTTTATTAGTGTTGTTAGATATCATAATTTATATTAGGTAGAAAATATTTTCATTATCGTAATTGTTATATAGTTTCCTAAATGTTTGCTCAAAATTTAATATATACATATAGCAAATGGAATATAATTTTTATTATTTCGGTTAGGTTTAATATTCAAAACATTGGGTTTATTTAAAATATAAACAATAAAATGTAAATACATTATTAGCTGTTATACTGATAGATTACTTCATTCTATTCTTTTGGATCAATAGTTGAAATACATCAAAATGTAAATACATAATTAACTGTTATAGAATTTTTTTTTTAAGTTTGGTAAATAAAATGAAAAAAAAAATATTAATTATTACTATTCAGATAAAGATATTACTGGTTTGTTAAGGGCCTATATATTGAGTTTGTTATTATGACAGTGGGTTTTTTTAATGTTACTGTTTTGTGTTATTCTTCTACTACCGAAGGTTAGAAGTTTGGTTTGTAATTTTTTGGCTATAGATGCGAGGATGCTAAGATTTGGCATGGCCGAAAGTTGGGTGTAAGACGTTTTTTCTCGTACTTAATAGCTGTTAGTATCATGTTTTTGCTTAAGCATCAATTTAATATTTAACATGTAATTTATTCTTTAGTCTGTCTTTTCGAATTTTAACGTATACAACAACTGTGCTTTAATGGTACATGGTTTGTCTCTATAAAACCCAAAAAGGTGGTCAAAGATTTGAAGAATAAAGATGAAACAAAGCTCATCAAACTTATAATCGTTGTTACAAACAAAACAGACACTAGAAATAGTCTTCACAGCTAATGATGAGAGTTTTTCTTTTACATTTCAAACTCAAAACCTCCTACGGATTTATCTGCCTTCTTATACCTATGAATCCCATTTCACTTAGAGCCTCCTTGTATGTAATTGAAAATTGCAAAATTCCAAAGACGCTGATGTGGTATTGTTTATGTGCCTGCACATCTCTCACTGACAAGTGCTTGGCCCACTATTTCTATTAGGATATAATCCTCTCATGTTTATCTCTAGACTATTTCCTTTATTATGTTGTATTAGATCTCCTTTTACCGATAGACTTAGGATAACATATCTTGTATATAAAGAGGCCTTGTGGTCATGAATGACATAACACAGAACAATATTTATCGAATACAGAACTTCACATGGTATCAGAGCTACGAAACTGATAACATTGAAACGAACCTCGACTCTTGATTTTTTTTTCTTTGAAGATCATCGACCTGCGAACACACAACCGACTCAATCATGACCGGACCTCTTACAACAACGAAACCGACTAGGAAAACGATCTCTCCTTACGACTTGAGTGCTAGCGACAACCCTGGTGCGGTTATCTCTCAGCCTCTACTTAACGGACGAAACTATGATGAATGGGCACATAACTTCCGAGTTGCATTAAGCGCTAGGAAGAAATTTGCTTTCATCGACGGCTCTATCCCGAAACCGACAAACGACTCACCCGATCTTGAAGACTGGATTGCTAACAATCACCTACTGGTGAATTGGATCAAGTTAACGATCGAACCAAAACTTCGATCAAATATCTCTCACAAAGAATTTGCTAAAGATCTCTGGGATCACATCAAAAAGCGATTTGCTCTTAAGAGTGGAGCTCGTTACCAGCAGCTACGAGCTTCCCTTGCAAGTTGTCGACATATGGGATCTACAGTTGAAGATTATTTTGGACGACTAACAAAAATTTGGGATTCTCTGGCTGAATGTATACCATTCAAAACATGTGACTGCGGAAAGTGTGAATGCAACTTAGTCAGCGCTCATGAAACAGAGCGTGAGATTATTCGCGTTCATGATTTCCTCTATGGTCTTGACGATGTCCATAGCTCGGTACGATCTCAGATATGTGCTCAAATTCCTCTACCTGATCTTGACACTGTGTATCAGACATTCGTACAAAACGAAACTGTTCAGCAAAACTCAAAACCAGAAACTCCGGCAGTATTGAGTTTCGCTGCTCAAGCTCCAGCTGACCATAACCGATCTTCCTCAGCACCTCGACAAAACAGTAATCGATCTCGATATCCAAATCCTGATGCTAATGTCACGTGTACCAGCTGTGGACGCACCGGACATCGAGGGACAAATTGTTTCCGTGTGATTGGTTTTCCTGAGTGGTGGGGAACAAGACCTCAGGTTAGGAATAATCTTCAGGGACAATCAAACACGCAGCCTCCTACTCAACAATCGACTGCGCGCGCGAACTCCTCACAGATTATTCAACCAACAACTACGATAGGGGCCAACCTCACTCCCACAGACGCCGACAGACAAGGGCTGACTGGTTTCTCGGATGCTCAGTGGCAAACATTGGTGAAACTAATCAACCCTCCGAAACCTAACTCAGACGGTAATCGTCTAAGTGGTAAGATTACTGATCCAACATGGATCTTGGACACAGGAGCCACTCATCATATGACTGGCCGTCTTGATCTTCTCAAAGACATTGAACATGTTGATCCTATCTCGGTTACGTTACCAGCTGGTGCAAATGCTTTGACCACAAAACGGGGAACTATTCGACTAACATCACATTTAAACTTGAAAAACGTTTATTATGTCGATGGATTTCATACGAACTTGATCTCTTTCGGCCAACTACTCACTGATCATACTCTAGTTGGTCAAGTTACTGATAGACTTGTGGTTTTGCAGGACCGCATTACGAGGACGCTGATTGGAGCGGGTGAACGAGAGAGAGAGGGACTGTATCTATTTCGAGGCTTCGAAACTGTAACTGCTTTCAATACTACGACAAGTGATGAAGGTGTTTTATGGCATCAACGTCTCGGACATCCGTCTTCTCGAGTTATCAGCTTATTACCTGGTGTCCGTCTTAAACCTAGCAATATTTCGTTTTCTTTATCATCCTGTGATGTGTGTCTTCGATCCAAACAAACAAGAAATTCTTTTCCTGATAGTTTTAATAAAGCATCACGACCTTTTGAGTTAATTCACTGTGATCTTTGGGGACCCTATCGAGTCTCTGCATTTTGTGGTTCTCGATATTTCCTAACCATAGTCGATGATTACACCAGAGCCGTGTGGCTATATCTCCTTCCCGATAAACGTGATGTCTCTAACAGGATCCGCGATTTTCTTGCCTTAGTCAAACGCCAGTTCGAATGTAACGTCAAGATACTTCGAAGCGACAATGGCACAGAATTCATGTGTCTCACCAAGTTTTTTCGGGAACAAGGAATTATGCACGAGACCTCGTGTGTCGGGACTCCACAACAGAACGGTCGCGTCGAACGAAAGCATCGCCATATCTTAAATGTTGCTCGAGCTCTTCGGTTTCAGGCAAACTTACCAATTGAATTCTGGGCAGAATGTGCCTTAACAGCTTGCTACCTGATCAATCGAACACCATCTAAACTTCTCAACGACAAAACGCCCTTCGAGTTGCTTTACAATCGCCAACCTTCCTTTGATCAACTTCGTATTTTCGGCTGTTTATGTTACGCTCATAATCAGAACCATGGAGGTGATAAGTTTGCTTCTCGAAGCCGGCGCTGTGTATTCTTAGGATATACCTACGGGAAGAATGGCTGGCGTCTCTTTGATTTGGACGAAGAAGAAATATTTACTTCCCGCGATGTCTTATTTCAAGAAACAGTATTCCCATATCATGATAAGATTGTATCGTCAACCTCATCTCCGCCTATAGAAACAGTGTTCCCTGGCAACTTTGACGACGATGATGAGTCTTTGACACCTGATACTGATCCTGCTTTGACGACTCAGCCATCCGCCGATATTGTACCTCCAACCTCGACTACAACAGACACAACTCCTACAACTAACGAAGAATCTACTACGATCACCGCGACAGAACCAGAAACAGAACTTGGTCGCGGATTACGAACTAAGAAACCATCATCCCGTCTTACTGGTTTTATAGTAAATACAGTCTCTCTCACTCCTCTCACACCTCTCGCTCCATCGGCATCCTCAGGTATGGTCTATCCTCTCTCTGACTATTATACTTGTGATCGTTTTTCCGCATCCCATTGCAGTTTCCTCTCGGCTCTGTCTCTTGCTGTCGAACCACGATCTTACAGAGAGGCAATGCAGTTTGATGTTTGGACGAAATCAATGCGAGAAGAGATTGATGCATTAGAACACAATCAAACATGGGATCTAGTCGATTTACCTCCTGGAAAAGTGGCATTAGGATGTAAGTGGGTTTATAAAATAAAACTCAGAGCCGATGGCAGTATTGAGCGTTATAAATCTCGGCTCGTGGTTCTTGGAAATAATCAAGTCAAAGGCATTGATTATGAAGAGACTTTCGCGCCGGTTGCAAAGATGACGACGGTTAGAATATTTCTTGACGTTGCTGCTAAACAAAATCATGAAGTACATCAAATGGATGTTCATAACGCTTTCCTCCACGGGGATCTTGAAGAAGAAGTTTATATGAAACTTCCCCCTGGTTTCCGATCCGATTCTGATAAACGGGTTTGTCGCTTACGTAAATCTCTTTATGGATTGCGACAGGCACCGCGTTGCTGGTTTTCAAAGCTGACTTTGGCTCTTCGAGCGTTTGGTTTCACACAGTCATGGAGCGATTATTCATTCTTTGCCTCCATTAAAAACGGCGTTTCCCTTCGGGTTCTTGTGTACGTTGACGATCTAATTATCTCTGGGAACTCACTGGCTTCCATTAACGATTTCAAGTCCTATCTCTCATCCTGTTTTTACATGAAAGATCTCGGTGATCTCAAATATTTTCTCGGTTTGGAGGTAGCTCGCAATGCGGACGGTTTCTACCTATGCCAAAGAAAATATTGCATCGATGTCATCACTGAAGTGGGTATGCTCGGTTGTAAACCTGCTAGTTTTCCTATGGATCAGAGACATGGTCTTGCTCTCGCTACCGGTTCTCCTTACTCTAATCCTGAACGTTATCGACGACTGGTCGGCCGCCTAGTATACTTAGCAGCTACACGTCCTGATCTGACATATTCTATTCATATCCTTACACAATTTATGCAGAAACCAGATGATGCTCATTGGGATGCCGCTATACATGTTGTTCGTTATTTAAAAGGTACCATTGGACAAGGTATTATGTTGCGTGCCTCACCTCCGTTACACATCACTGGCTGGTCTGATTCTGATTGGGAGGGATGCCCATTAACCCGACGATCGTTGACTGGATGGATAGTTCAGATTGGAACGTCTATTGTCTCATGGAAGACAAAGAAACAGGACACCGTTGCTTTATCTTCGACTGAGGCCGAATACAGAGCCATGACAGAGTTATTAAAGGAATTGAAATGGATCAAAGGTCTGCTTCGCGATTTCGGCATAGATCACCAACGGCCCATGACTCTGATGTGCGATAATTAGGGGTGTCAAAATGAGTTACAACTCATGAGTTAGCTCAGCTCAGCTCATTTTTTCATGAGTATGATCATTATATTTTAGGCTCATTTAATAAATGAGTTTAATGATCGAGCTTAAAAAAGATCACGAGTTATATGAACGATCGTTAATGAACATGAGCTGACTCATGAGCTCGTTCATTTCTTGTGGGAAAAGATAATTTTTATATTTATCATATTTATTTTAAAAACTAAAATGTAAAATATACATAAGTAATATAGGAGTAAAACTTTTAAAAATTATCTATACTTTTTCCGAAGAAAAAAAAAGAGACTATCATGTTTAGAAATTATCAAAATCTTCTATATAAACCCACGTTAACCATATCATCTTTCTCACAAATTTCATTGATCTCAAATTTGACATACGTCTCCTCTTACTTTGCTTATCGTAACTCAGAACTCACGGTAAGTTATTTATGATTAATAGTTTTATTAAATTTTGAATAATACTATAGAAGTAATTTTATCGATGTTTAATTTAATATAGTTATAATTATTTTGTGTTAGATCACGAGTTAGCTCATTTAACTCATGATCTAGATGATCCGAGTACGAGTTTATATATTGAAGCTCATATAATAAATGAGCTGATCTGAGCTAACTCATGAAAGAGCCGAGCTTACTATGAGCTGAGCTGAGCTGAGCGAGCTAGCTCATTTTGACACCCCTAGCGATAATCAGTCTGCTATTTACTTGACCAAAAATCCCGTTTTTCATGAACGTACAAAGCATGTTGAGGCAGAGTGTCACTTCATCCGAGATCATATTATCAACAAGACAATTGCCACATCTCATGTGGTTTCAAAGGACCAGCTTGCAGACATTTTGACCAAAGCTTTGGGTCGTAAGGAATTCGAAATCTTCCTATACAAGTTGGGTATTCGAAATCTATATGCTCCAACTTGAGGGGGGGTATTAGGATATAATCCTCTCATGTTTATCTCTAGACTATTTCCTTTATTATGTTGTATTAGATCTCCTTTTACCGATAGACTTAGGATAACATATCTTGTATATAAAGAGGCCTTGTGGTCATGAATGACATAACACAGAACAATATTTATCGAATACAGAACTTCACAATTTCGCCGGCCCTCACACCGAACTCTTCATCCTGTCTTTTTATTTTTCTTGTCAAACAATGTCATCTTACAATCATGTCATTACAAACATTTTTTTCTTCGGTATATTCAATGGTGTTCAATGTTCCACATAAGGCTTCTCGCCCTTATTATGGTTCCCTCTTATGATCCATCATTTTCTAGACCCATGCTTGACTTTTGGTTGGTATGATCACCCACTCTTAACATTTGCCTTCCATATTCACGTCAACTCTTTTTCGTGTGTAAAAATAAAACTCTTGTTTTCAGTACAAATAAATACAACCATTACGTATTAGGGATTCCGTGCGGAGACATTAAACATCTAACCAACCAAACAGCCTCCAAAATCAAAACCCCGGTTCCGTTTTCAGGAAGTCTTCAATCGCTCATGTCAAAATCTTCAAATTAATTGACACAATCAGCTGCTTCATCCTCTGATTCGTCTGCATCTTCTTCATCTGTTTCCATTGCTTCATTTGGTCTTCTCCTTCTTCATCATCAGTGTCCTTGTCCTCATAGATCACAGGACCTGCTTCTTCTTAATCTAAATTGTCCACAAGCTACCATTAACCCAATCAATGAAGAATCAGTAACATACATAGTCTTAATCCGCTTATCGACGCAAAGCGAGCTCAAAACTTTCATTGCGTTATTTAATTCTCAAGGTGATCAATAGAATTGAAAAAAACCAAATTTAATGCTACCGCACAATGAAATCACATTCTTCCTCGTTTCAGGGAAATACAATACATACCAAGTCTAAGCTGCTTGAAACTTGTACGGCAGTGTGAAGGGTTGATACACAACCAATAAAATAGACATCGATCATTTATCTATTCCAGCTTTCAGTTTTACTAACAGAGATGCAATATGTAGCTCCTAACCTGATACATGGAGTTCAAAGCGAGCAAGGATGACTCTTGGGGAGTAAGTAACAGACACTTTATCCGCGGAATCACACAGGCTAAAACCGCACCCCTGCAGTAAAAAAAATTACCATTTCAAGATCCACAATACATCTTCAAAAGTCTCACCTAGATTGTAGTATTGGTAGAGGGGAATTAAGAAGCTTGAGAACTTGTGCTGGATTCAACATAGCAATCACCTGCAGAAACACATGCAATGCCTGTCTCAGAAGAACGTTCACAGAATTCTTATTACTCTCCGGCGGATGAACACTCGCCGGACTTCAAATCGGAGTTAGCCATCAAACAGTGAATTAGTAAACTATAAGAGAGAGATGAAGAGGATGCTTTCCTGAAGAGAAATACTGACATATTTATACCCGATATCCCTCAGCCTCACCGACGCAACGCATTGAAGAACTCGTAGTAGACGTTCAAATTTATCACGAAAAACCATAACGTGTTCCGTTTCAGAAGATCCTGAAGGAGTCACTGTCGGCGTCAAACGAAGATGATTGAAGAACACATATGTCTTCGTGAGGACCAATTTATGACAATATAATATGTATTTTAATGTTGTAAGATCACTGTTATTAGTCCATATATCTCATCTTTTAAATATTTTCAATTAGTTAATTTTTTATAATAAATTACACTAGATTTTGACCCGCGCTTTTGAAGCGCGGAATATTTTATGATGAAAAATTTCACTAACAACTTAACAAATATTTTGGTAATTTTTAAAGAGTGTGTATTTAAAATATTTTTGCTTCAAATCAGTGTTTTTAAATTCAACCCGATTGTGACAATACCGGTTAATCCGGAGATCTGACAATTCAATTTATGTTTTCAAAATATTCATATTAAAAAATCACTAAAACCCGAAACTAACCGATTGAACTGATGGATGACCGATATGTAATCTAATTGGATTTAAATTGTAATAGTTTCATAATTTGTAATCTTATAATCCAAATTTTAAAGTTCATTATTTGGCAATTTATGAAATTGTGACGTTTCTACAAAATTTTAAAGAGAAAATGATAGATATAAAATAACTAAGATTACTTATTGTATTGTTTGGAAACATTGATAGTAGTATAAAAATATATTGTTTGGAAACATTGATAGTAGTATAAAGAAATAAGTATATTGTTTGGAAACATGAATAGTAGTATAAGAAAGAAACATTAGTGATTTAATGTATGTTTAACTATAAAGTATAAAAGTGTATTTAATTTAAAAACTTACAAAATAAATGTTAGGTCCAACATAATGTTTCTGTTTTAATAAGATAGATTGGTTGCATAATTAATTTGAATCCAAGAATATTTAGTTCACGATTTTAAATGTAATTTACCATGTTTGTAATTTGTTAATTTTTTTATTAATAACTTACTTAATTTTTCATTTCGGATTACTTGCGCAACTTGGTATCATATTTATTGATTTGTTTAAATAATTTACTTTTAATTAATTCGGTTTTAATAACTTACCTTATATTGAATACAGATTACTTGGGCAAGTTGATATCATATTTACTGCAGGAAAGTAACACTAATTACTGAGCTTATTATATATTACTTGCGCAAGAATATTAATTAATACATGTATTAAATAAGTTTTCTTATTACAAATATGGTAAACATTCACTCTTGTTATCATATTGATTACATTGCTTAATGTGATTTAACGATTTGTATCTAATTAGGTTGTTTTTTATTAACTTACCTTACTAATATTGATTACTTGCATAAGTTAAAATCATATCATATGTATATTATTTTATGACAATACAAATATAATATCTTTCCTTAAACGATTTAATTATGCAAATTAAATATATAATTTTAATTATTTTATTACAAAATAATTAATATATAATTAAAATATTATTAAAATATTATTAAAATAATTATTTTATTAAAATTTAACATGCAGGTCCCGTGGATTACCCGCAAATCTGGATGGGGCGGGTGCGGGTATTGAATCTTTCATTGCGGGTCATGCGGTTCGAAAATATGAGTAAAAAAAAACTAGGTGATCCGCGAGTTGGCGGGGCGGGCGGGACGGGCTGGTCACTTTGTACTATTTGGTCCATAATTTGAATCTGTACAATGTCCACACATGGTGCGGACCGGTCACCTAGTATTCTAAAAAATACTAGGAATAATAAATAAGAATGATTTTGTATTAATAATATTGAAATGATTACTAATAAAAACATAAATATAATTATGAAAACAAAAATATGAAATTTAAATTTCTAAAGTTATACTCCTTTTTTTTAAAAGATAGTCTTTTTAGTGTTTTCTGTAATTTTTAATTTTTAACAACTTTTGGCCAATAGTAATCCAATAAAACTAATTATTTGTTTTAAAGTTTGCAATTTTTTCATAGAAAACATAAAACAACATCTTTTAAAACCAATTTTTTTCCCAGAACAATCATCTTTTAGAAAAAAGAAGGAGTATAAAACCAAAAAATATACCCGTCCTTTCAAAATCTAGTATAAATATAAAATGGATTTTTGGGCTTTTGGAGAGTAAATGCAACCGGTGTTCCCGGTATCCGGTTCCATCTTGCTTCCCAGAACAGTTCTCCTTTTTTATCATCATTTATATATTGAAAAGGAGAGATAAATGCAAAGAGAAAGAAAAAAAAAGCATTTGCAGATTGCAGAGTAATCGAGGCGGTTTTCTTTTCTTCTCTCATCGCAATCATCTTCGTACGGCTCTTATATATCCATAAGTTGATCTTTATCTTTCTTTCTTTCGTTCTTCAGATTTCATCTGTTAGTATAACTTGATTGTTTCGTCTGTCAACGATCTGTAGTCGTTAAAATTGGTACGTCGTAGAGAGGAACACGGTACTGGTCCGATCGAGATTTGTTTGGTTTAATCGCGATTGTGTTTGATGTTAGTTGATTGGAGGGTTTCTTCTTCTTATGTACATGTTATGGGTTCTGAACGTTCTCTCTTTTATCAGTTTTATTTATTTATGTATATAAAAATATTCGTTAATATAACATGTCTGTCAGAAACGGTATCATCTCACCTACATACATATTCATGGCTGACAAAGAGGAAGCATCATCAGGAGGTGAAAACACTACACGTGGAACTGATTGGGAAGTTGTTTCACTCACTGCCTCTGCTTATGCTGCTTCTCCTGGTCCTAAAGTACATGATGATGATGTTACTACTACTACTACTCCTTCCGAAGCAGAGACCTCTCATCCTCTCTACATGTCTGGCCACTTTGTTTTCCCACCCACGGAACCTCCTAGTGCACTAGATAATAATAATAATAAGGCAAACAAGAAGATTGATTCTGATTTCTCTCTGGAACCACAAGTTGGTGGAGATTTGTCTCTGGAACCAGATGAGTTTTTAGGACATCATGCCTTTTTGGACGAGGAGAAAGGCAAAAGAGATGAAAGAAACATTTACAAGACTTGTCTGCAAGATGAACAGAGCAGCGTCACCCCACCTGAACAACTGGAAGATGATGATGTCGCAGCTAACTCATCCCCATGGTGGAAAAGAAGCGCCGCTTCTTTCATTTCGCAGGCGAAAGAAACCAAAACTGTTTGGTCCATTTTCATAGCTGCAGCTGTGATGGGAGTTGTGGTTCTTGGCAAGCGTTGGCAACATGAGAGGTGGCAGCTTAACTGGGAATCAACCATTGCTAACAACGAGGTAGTAGTAGTATAGCTTTGAATCATTTATTATTATTTTGTATCTAAATAGTATTTTCCAAGACGTTTTTTCTTCAGAAAGCTGGAAGACTGATGGGACCCATCTCTCGACTGAAACAAGCATTTGTTGGGGGACAGCAACGGGATTCATTCATACGTTCCCAAAACGACAGTTAAAACCGAAAGGTGATTTGCTTTGTTGATGATGACAGATACAAACTGTAAGAGTATGTGACTCTTTGTGTCCGAATGTAAGAATGGATTGTAAGTAAAATCTATGGGTGTCTCTTTTATTAATGTTTCGGTCTGGTTTGTGATGTGTGTACATATATGGCTTTCTGTTTGTTCTCAAGTGCACGCTTTTACTTCTTCTTCTTTGTTTTTTTTTTAATTTATTTAAGGATTTGGTTGCTTATTGGTTTCAAAATCTTCACGAGGATACAATACAATATATGTCGGAGATTTAGCTACCGGTCCTATTTATTTTGGTGAAGACTTTAAAACATACACAGGCATCCGTGATTCACCAACCTCCTCAGAAACTTACGAACCGGTTAGTTTGATTGGTTCACAGGTCCCTGAGAGAGAGAGAGAGAGAGAGAGAGAGATGATACACGTCAACGTAGTTACTGACAAGTTTCATATTTTCACGTTTAAAGAAAAAGAGTATTAAAAAGGAGAAACTTGATGTGATCTCACAGCGTAGCGTGGGCCAATGTCTTGATGATTAGAGTAGAGACCCGACTGAGAGAATGCATCAGAGCCCTGCTTGGGGACAACACATCAGAGCTGTACCTCTCACTTTTAGAAGAATAAACTTGTGTAAAAATGGGGTATCATATTCCAAAATGAGCTCTTTTGAATCATGTTACCTGACTACATGCCATGCAGAGAACCGCCATTGCTGGAGTTTTGACACGGCTCAGTTGAGACAGGAAGAATGCAGGACCCAGAAAACCAATTGATTGCATGATCTGCCACCCAATTGCTATATGCATATTTAAGCCATAGCAGAAACCATATACTTCCAAGGGAGCCAAAGGAATAGAAAACTGATGGATCAGCATAGGAGAGAATCCAAGTCCTGTAACAGAACCGAGATACATGCCACTATAGACAAGTGCAAGTGATGTGCTTCTCTCTGAGACAGGGATCCATTTAGAAAGCATCTTGTTCATCGCAACACCCTAGTTAGTTAGTTAGGACCAAAAAGAGATAAGAGATCAAATTTGGAAAATAAAAAAAGACTTACACGGTCCATATTGCAAAGAAGGAAGGAAGCAAAGCATAAGAGGACGATGATCCAGCGCCTAGGAAACTGCTGCCACCATGGGGAAGCCTTATTTCCTCAGATTTGTAGGAAGCAGGAGATCTCTTGTCCCTAGACCTAGGTCCGGATAAAAGGAAACATCCAAAAGTTCTTCTCTTGTGTCCAAGTTCATGCTGGAGACATAAAATCTGCCTTTGCCTTTGTTGATGAGACGACCGGCACAATGCTACAAATAAAAAAGAGTTTTGAGCATAATAAATAAATTTGGTTGGGTTGGTTCGATTACAGAGCTCCTCATAAAGCATGGCCCTGTTGGAAATACCTTTTTGGTTCTGAAAACCATTTTTGCCTACAAGAAAAATTGACATGGAGAATGTGGCACAAGAGTTTGACTATAACAAAAACAAGGATATGGACGGATGGATGGATGATAATGCACAATCAATCAGTCAAATTCCAATCTGAAGGTCTAAAATGATACCTGAGGAGGAGGCTATGAAGGAACCACAGTTCCTGTTTGAAATCAACCCACCAATAGCCATGCTTATGCTTATGCTTATGCTTATGCTTGCTTTTCAGTAAGTAAGAGAGAGAGTAATCTTCAAGCTGCTGCTTCTTCTTCTTCTTCTTCTTCCATACAACAAAGGATGATGATAGCGGAGTCAACGAAGAGAGGATACAAATCCCAGTCAGAGTCTGAGAGGCTTCTGCTGACGCAACGGCAAATTCTCGCTAGTGGCAGCCAACCCATATGGAGGAGGATGGGTCGATAATGTGACACGTGGCTCTTCATCTTCTTCCCCTTCCTACCTCCCTTCGTCTGTTACTCCCCCAATTACCATTCTACCCCCTTGCTATGTAACACAATCCCCTGTATAGAATATAGATCAAAGGTGAAACATTATCATTTGATATGTTCACCTTAAGTTTGTTACATGGTAGTCTCGCGAACGAATAGCAGACATGTCACGCTTAGAGAGTCTCTCATCCAAATTATTACATAGATACGTTCATACTGTATATTATTTTACGTTGTTAATATAAAACTCATATGCACACTTATACGGATTATACAAAATTTTACATGAAATGATAATTAACCAAAAAAACTACTATCGTTTAGGTTTATTTTATTTTTACTTAATTTATTTTAATAGAATTCATCTTTCATGTGTTATTTTGAACAAAAATATCTTTTAATGTTAATTACGTAATCTTTATATATTTATCAGCTACATTTATATATATTTTTACATATACATACATGTAAAAGGGGGCACGAGTCGGATATCCGAAATTTTGGAGGTATTGGTGATCCAATCTATTTCATGATCCAATCTATTTCATCTGAATAATCAATTATCCGATTGGATTCGGTTTGTAGCCATCTGTATATACGGTGTTCCGGATATCCGGAAAAATTAGATTTTAACCGGTTTTGATCTGTAAAAATAAATAAAATAATTAAAAATAAATAAAAATCTAAAATAATAGATTAAATAATAAAATTTTATTACAAATAAAAAACGGATTTACTTTTATGAATACTAATACCTAATTTAATAAATTTAGTAAAAAAAATATTGTAAAAATTATATAGAATATATTATTTATATAGCTTAGATATATATAATTCATTAAAAATATGTGTATATATAAGCATATAAGGAATCAGATCGAATATCCATTTTTAAAAATGTTAGTATTTGTCATTTGGTTTGTTTTTTTTACGGATATTGCATATTATTATTTGTTTTTCTTCGTAGAGTTACAGATATCTTGATTTTTTGTTCGAATCGAAAATGATAACAAATCAAATCAAAATTTACAAATATTTTGGTCAGCCCTACATACATGTGCACATTGACGTGAGCACCTATATAACTAAAATCCACTACAAGTGAAGATTCTAATTTTTTGAAAGCTGAAATATTATCTTTAATGTTTCCATTCACAGTTGACCAAATTGTAATAAAATGATTTGTGTTAATAATTTTATTTTCTTTTTCTTCAGTTATTATCTAAATTTGATTTGATTTTCTATGCATTTAGAAATTATAATACTAAACTATTGGTTTTGAGATAATCATATCAAAATATATTTTAAATAGATAATCATATCAAAATATATTATTTATGTGTTAGTATCATTTCAATTTAATATATGTGTTAGTATCATTTAAATTTACCATAAGATTGCAAATAGATACTATGTGTCCGTGCCAACTTAATTATATACATAATAGTTACTGAATTTTCAGTTAACTGTTATATATTATTTTATTATTTCATAATCTATCTTATTAAAACAGAAACATTCTGTTGGACCTAACATTTATTTTGTAAGTTTTTTAAATTAAATACATCTTATACTTTATAGTTAAACCTACATTAAATCACTAATGTTCATTTCTTTATACTACTATCCATGTTTCCAAACAATATACTTATTACTTTATACTACTATCAATGTTTCCAAACAATATATTTTTATACTACTATCAATGTTTCCAAACAACAAAATAATTAATCTTAATATTTTATATCTATCATTTTCTTTTCAAAATTTTGTAGAAACATCATAATTTCTTAAATTACAAAATAATGAACTTTAAAATTTGGATTATAAGATTACAAATTATGAAACTATTACAATTTAAATCAAATTAGATTACATATTGGTCATCCATCAGTTCAATCGGTTAGTCTCGGATTTTAGTGATTTTTGTTAATATGAATATTTTAAAAACTTAAATTGAATTGTCAGATCTCCGGATTAACCGGTATAATCACAATCGGGTTGAATTTAGAAACACTGATTTAAATGCAAAAATATTTTAAATACACTCTTTAAAAGTTACCAAAATATTTGTTAAGTTATTAGTGAAAATTTTCATCGTAAAATATTCCGCGCTTCCAAAGCGCGGATCATAATCTAGTATATAACAGAAAATAAGTAACAGTATGTAAAATAATTTGTATACATAATGCTTAACTTAGTTGATTTTAAAGCTCAGTATAGGTTCATAATATATAAGATTTATAATTTGATATCATTTTTCTTAACTTATATAAGTGGATTTCAAAATCTTTGCTATATTTACTTTAGATTTTGTTTTTAATACTATACTCATAAAATATGATGTACCTTACTTCAAATGATTTCAAATACAAAGAGAAAATTCAAATTCATTTGAATAATATTGGAGTTTAGTGAAAAAAATCTGAATTTATTATCTAGAATACAAGATTTACAAATATAAAAAATAATACATTGAATTTCAAAACATAATTTATAATTCTTGATTGAGACAGATCAGATTATACAGTAGTTGGATCTAAATCATTATTAAATTCATCGTTCAATAATACCCCAAAAAATAAGTATTTTTCAACACTCTGAAAAATGTGTTATTCAGTCTTGTATGTGCATTAATTAGTTGAGATATGTTAATTTTGGTCAAAAGTATTAAAAATATTTTACAAAAAAAAAATTATTGTAGTTTACAAAAAAAAAAGTATTAAAAATATTTTCCGGAGTTGATCTTCAAGTCAAAATGGCATCTAGTGAGTGTATAAGGAAAGAGGGGGCGCCAGAAAAAGGAAACGTTGAATACTCCCCCTATAAAGCCAATAAGCTTTTGCATTTTAACTTATTCATCTTGTAAAAAATCTTAAAAATCTCTTTGATAAATCTTAAAAATCTCTTTGCTCAGATTTTTTTTTTATGGATTCATCAAATTCCGACCGTAGTTATGGCTTTGCCTTCAACAATGTTCGTTTCTCCGACCGTCTTCTTTGCATCGAGATCACTAATGGCGGTGAATTCACCAATGTCGATTCGGTTCAGGATCACAAACGCAGGAGAACAGATGTCAACACTCGCGGTTTGTTTTGTTTAATCCCAAATTATTCAATATTTCGTGGTTACCAAGATACTGGTGGTCTAGTGGTTATGCGAGGGACTGGTTCTCTCATACCCCCGGATTCAAACCACTTTTAATACGAATTGTTATTCTTTAAATCAGAATTTCTAAAGACTGATTTGGAACCTATGAAATATTATGGCAGCTGTAGGTGGTGAAAATGAGAAAGAGTGTAACCCTCCAGCTCCGAGAGTTACAGAATTACATATAAGCTCTCCCATTTTGGCAGACAAAGGCCCATTTTTCTTCAAGCTATTCTCTAATGGAATGATTGAGTCGGAGCAAAAGCATATCACCTTGAGAATCAAAGCTTATGGTATTAGTTTTGAAAATTTTAACTTCATTCTGGTATTGTGGTATTGTATTATTTATAAAAAAAAAAGTGATTTTGTTCTCCATTTGTTTGCAGAGGAAGCAGCTGTAATGGAACTGTTGAATTTCATGTATACAAATTCACTGTCATCAGTCACTGATGTCCCTGCTTTAGTTCGTGTTCTAATGGCCGCATACAAGTTTGAAGTTGCTTCGTGTATGATGTATTGCACCCGTTCGTTGCTTAATGTTCCTATGACATTGCCTTATGCGTTGTATATTCTTCGTCTTCCTTGGCCCCTGCTACTTGCTGGTTCCGTAAAGCCTTTGACAAATGCTGCAAGGCATTTCATCATCATGCACTACAAGGATATAACCAAGTAACTACTCCATCTGTTTGGAAAAAATGTGCGTTTTAGAATTTTTACCTTTATTAATAAACATATAAAATTTTAGTTATCAATGCATTCACTATTTTCATTATTAATTATTTCCCACAACTTTTAACCAATAAATTTTAATAAACACAATTTTAGTTTTTGAAGTTTACAATTTACCATTGATTAATCCATTGAAAATATAAAATATATATCGTTTTAAAACTATTTTTTTTTCTAAAACATAATCTTTTCGGAACGGAGTGAGTATATATATACATTGAAACTTTCAAAGCTTCTTTTTGTGTGTAAAATATGTATTTTTACATTTTGAGTGTTTGATAGGTTTTCAAAAGAGGAGGTGATGGCTTTACCGTTAGTAGGTATCATCACACTACTAATGAGCAACCGTCTGATGATTGCGTCTGAGGACACTGTCTACGAAGTTGTCTTACAATGGGCAAAAGAAAATTACTCGGTTCAAGAAGAACGCCAAGGGATCCTCAGTCATCTCGCTCGCTATATCCGTTTCCCTTACATGCATGACGTGTACCAGACTCCATAAAATCTTGACATCAGATGACTTTGAACCTTCTGTCGGGTACAAACTTATCCTTGAAGCTCTCTTGTTCAAATCAGAATCATCACTGGCTCATCGAGCCTACACATACAAACCCATCAAAACTGTGGAGTTCGAGGTGCCTCACCGTCAGTGCATCGTCTACTTGGACTTTCTCAGTGGCATGCAATTGTAAATAACAGTGAAAACTAAGGGGTATTCTATATGTGTACTTATGTTTTAATAAGATAGACTAGATTTTGATCCGCGATTTTAAAGTGTGGATAATTTTTTCTTTCCAAATTTTATATACATATCTAAGATATTTGTAATTTCATGTGTATATATATTATTCAACTTTATTTCAGATTTGAAGATCATATGGAGTTCAAAGTTGTAGAGTGTTACTATTGAGAAACGGGTCAAACCCACCCTACCCACGATTCAAATATATTTTAAGATATAAGTAGATTTATTTGATATGCACCCATACCCGCGATTTAAGTAGATTTGGAATATAGTATATTTTCATAGTATCTCTTCCTTTTAAACAAAAATATATAATGTAAAATCTGTTTTTTTTTACTTTTAAGATAAGAATATATTTAATCAATTATTCTACAGCTATTGAAATTTTCGGGAACCTATATTTAAGATGAATATATTTTTTTTTAAAATGGTTGTTTTAGAGAATATTATTGGAATTTATTTAATTTGAATCCGAAAAATTGTTGACTTTCTATATATTATTTTTATATTTATTGTTTAAGTAAAACCTTTAAAATAGGAATAAGTTAGCAAATATATTTTATTTTAAAATCTGATCTTCTTGAAATCGATTGAGAAAGCACTGGAAAAAAAACCAGATGATGTTCACCATCAAGAGACTTAAAAGGTTTGTATTCGAGAATCAATTTTGTATTAACAATTTAAATTTACTTCAAAAAGTTGTTTACATGATTTAAAAAGTAAAAATTGGTCTGAAAGAAAATATTACTATTCGAGAATCAATTAATTTACTATTCGATGGACTATATATTTAAATTATTGGGATGTTTTGTTAAGTTGGACATTATTATTGATTGGGCTTTTAATTTTTGTAAACTATTAAAGGTATTTTTTAAAAAAGGAAAGAAAATTTGATGTTTTGTAATTAATTAAAAAAGTCAGGGGCATGTTCATAAACTGCCTTCTGCTTTAGTAGTATAGATATTATGAAGAGAAAGTGATGATGATCCCACCGGCACAAACGAGGTATACTAATTTCGAAGAATCATGATTACTAATGTAATCTAAGTTTGATAAACCCAGCTTTAGCAAACTGGGTTGATCAAACCCATTTTACAATAACTCATCGTAAACATCTAAGCCGAAGTAATCAACCATAAATACAAATCCTATTAAACCCTTGGTGATTAATAGAATAGATGCCACGTTCGAAAGCGCGGCCTCGACAGCCGGTTAATCGCTGGAAAAGCATGGAACGACCGGAAACCGTGGTGATTTAGTGTTAACTGGGGAATAAATAAAATTGAAAGAACTCAACTTTTTGTCGATTTTAAGCTTATAATCAGATGTATACTTTAGGTTCGTTATATTATGACTGAAACATACAAGAACAACAAGAGAAATCAGTGAAATAAAAACAAAAGACGGCTGTAAAAAATGACAGACATCACATGTTAAAGAAAAATGAGAGACATCACAGGTCGAAGGTTGAAGGTTGAAGACAAGGCCATTTTTATAATTTCCCAAGTAATCTATTCTATTAATTCTCCTCTATGACCAATTGATATTTGATATATGTTGTGTCTACCCTTTTAAATATTATAACTGCAATGATATACATATTTTTTTTATATGATAACTGCAACAAAATTAAATAAAGAACATCACCACTATTTAATCACGCCTAATAATCCGGGGGAGGGGATAATTAGTTCAGTTCAAATAATAAATTCACTACGTAACCTACTTAAATAGTAATAAACTAAATATTTTATAGATATAAATCAAATTCTATTAATCCTAACTAAAGAAAACTACTTCTAAACCGCCGTATCTAACACTGGTGCATGGACTATTGATTTCATAGGACAACTACGTGACTATTCTTTGTTTTGTGTTTTTCTTATATAATTATTCATCTTTGAAAGAAAAAATATATTTTTTGTGTTACACTTTTTTAGAAATTTATTTTTAGTCATATTTATGTTTTTCTTTGTACAATATTTATCTTAGATGATTAATAAAAAGTTTTAATAATTGTATTAAATTCTGAGTATATTTTTTGTTTTACATCTTTTTAGAAATTTAATTTTTATATTAGTATTTTATAGTCATATTAGTGTTTTGTATAATATTTCTTTAAAATAATTAATAAAAAGTTTTAATGGAATATATTAAAATAGTTGGATCACATCTATATCAATAGGTCATGTTCATGTTTTAATAATATTGATTAAAATAATTGGACCAGAGTTGGACCACACCTATATCAATATGTCATGTTCCTCTTTGAATAGTATTGATTAAAATAATTAGACCACACCTATATCAATAGGTCATATTCTTATTTTAATAGTATTGATTAGATTTTGACCCGTCTTTTCACATGGCGGGTATATTTTTTGTTTTAATTTCTTTTGAAAATTTTAGTTTTCATATTTGTATTAGTTAGTATTAAAATAAAATTAGGTACAACTATATAAAGAAAATAATAACGGGATCATTAAACAGTTGGACATAACATTCGCAAAAAGGTCATATTTCTAATTTAATAGAATAGATTATAAATATGTCATTATAAAAAAATCATGTTTAAAAGTATAGTAAAGTTTTGAAATCTATTTTCTTTATTTTTTTAATTTCACATAAAATATAATATAAACACTTTTAACAAGTTGAAAAGAAGATATAATAAATATAATAAATTAAAAATTAAAAACTAATTGAGTATCTAATTAAAATAATGAAATCAATACTATTAAAATATGACCTATTGATCCAACTATTTTAATACAATTATTAAAACTTATTATTATTAATTATTTAAGAAAAATATTATACAATGAAAGACATATATATGACTAAAACACAAATATAAATATTAAATTTTACAAAAATATCAAACAAAAAGGGCGGGTCAGAATCTAGTTTATTCTATTAATTTTAGATCATGACTAGTTAGTAAAGGTTTAATCCAATTATGTGTTATTTTATTTAGAGGTCAGTTATTATTTTCTTTATATATACATATCTAATTTCATTTATAATTTCCATTTGATTTCCATAATTTTTGGATCCACTTGTGTCAAAGTGGACTGTTTTTACAACAATCAATAAAATTAATTATATTAAACATGTTTGATAAAAATATGATTGACCTCAACTTTTTTTTACCATAAAACCTAATTTCAATTCCATTCTTAACAACTACACCTTTTATAAATAAATTTAATTCAAAATATTCTGATAGGTTTAGATAGATACAAACATATCAATATAAATATAACAAGTCTAAATAGATAATCCTATTAGATTTTAATATTAAATAGGTTGATTTGTTTTATTGTCAATTATATTTGATATGTATATACTCTGAAAGATTAAATGGACTAATTTAGATACTTAATCATTTTAAGAATATTTTAATATATTAAGAACTAGGATAGGGCCTGCCCTACGGGCGGGTTAATAACTTAAAATTATATAATATATCATAAATTTTGTTGAATATTTCAAAATATATAGGTCAGTTTAAATTGTAAATAATTTTTAAATTGTAATATAAAAATTACAGTTAAACATCATTCTAAATTTTAATGTTACAATAATACATTTGTATATATTATATATTTTTGATAACTCTGATAATTTGGTTGAAATGTTGTGTATTATATTTTCATTGTGTTTTTTCATGTCTATGTTTTGAATATTCTTTTTGCTTTAAACCTGGAATGATGCTGATAAATAACCACACATTATAAGTTAGTTTTATTTTGCTTTCAGCGAGCCTAATGTTTATGGTTGTTGGTAGAGCAAATGCTGATGTGAGAAATCTAAAAGAAGCCAATGTTATAGGTCAGAGAAGGTGCATCTTTATATTGTTTATTTTTTCTTCTTAAAACCATAAAAATGTTAGGTTCACAATGTTTGTCTTAGTTACTTCAACTTTGTAGTGATGTGTTTTACTATGATTTATATTCTTATTTCTTCTCTTGAATCTCTGTTAGTGTTTTTTTTAAAAGAAAAAACTTTGTTATTAGGCTTACAGCTATGTATCTCTTTACTGCTGTTACTACAACTTTTTTCGTTATTGATTTATATTTTAAGAGTAATTAAAAAATGTGAATAAATGTTATAATATGTTTGACGTAGTCTCGCTTCCAATTTATATTTATTTGACTAAAAAAAATTTTACTGCATCATTGTTCGTTTTAGTGCTGTCCAAAAAATCAT
Organism: Raphanus sativus; assembly: GCF_000801105.2. Lineage (NCBI taxonomy): Eukaryota > Viridiplantae > Streptophyta > Magnoliopsida > Brassicales > Brassicaceae > Raphanus > Raphanus sativus. The sequence continues at coordinate 1,513,984 of NC_079513.1, read as the reverse complement.
TTTAATAATGCTTTCCACTTTTCAATCATCTTTTCTGTTGTTATTGCTCAAAGTTGTTACAACATCTATTCTATTAATTCTTCAACATGTCCAATTGATATGGAGTTATGTCCACTTTTTTATTTTTATAACTGCCACTAAATACATCTTTAATATATCTTTTTGTATTAATATAACTGCCAAATCATGTAACTGGCTATTAATCACGTAACGGTCCAAAAGGGCGTATGATTCGATATGATTTGATATCGTATTTTTTGTGAACGCCCATTACTGCATAATTATATTTCTTAATTTTTTAATCATGGTCATTAATCACGTAACTGGCTAAAAAGATATTATACAAAGATTATAATTATTAAAGCCTTTTATAAATCATTTTAAAAAGATATTATACAAATTAAAAACAAAAATAATTAAAAACACAAATATAAAAATTAAACTTTTAAAAGATGTAAAACAAAAAATTTACCCAGCGGATCAAAATCTATTCTATTAATTATCATGTATGACCAATTAATAAAAGGTCCTTTAGAGCATTGTTAATCGTTCGTAACTTCCCTCGGCATATGAAACGATAATTTGGGCTTCGAATATTGTTAACCGTTCGTAACTTCCCTATATTCCTGTTTTTATGTTCAAATAAAAAAAACAAATAATTTGGACTGAATATTGACAAAAAGACGAAGCCTTACCATATGATACATGTACATACTTACAAAACTTATCTATTCTATTAAATTCATATCATACAGAATATGATTATATAAACACACAAACATAAAAATTATGTTTCTTTAAAAAATAAAATTAAAACTAAAACTAAACAACTAAAATTAAAATTAAAAATTATTATCATGATCCGATATTCTACAGATTTTAGTTTAACGGGGTTTAAATAGATTTCTACATTTGGACCCGCCTTTTTATATTTTTTAGTTTTATATTCTGTTAGAAATTTAATTTTTATATTTATATGTTTTAGTCATATTTGTGTTTTTCATTGTATAACATTTCTCTTAAATAATTAATAGGAGGTTTTAATTATTGTATTAAAATAGTTTTACCATACATATATCAATATGTTATGTTTCTATTTTAATAGTATTGACTAGATTCGGATTCGCCTTTAAAAGAGCTGGTATATTTTTTTGTTTTACATATTTTAGAAATTTAATTTTTATATTTATGTTTTTAATCATATTTATATTTTTCTTTGTATAATATTTCTTTTAAATAATTAATAAGAGGTTTTAATAATTATCGTAAAATAATTTGACCACACATATATCAATAGGTCATATTCCTGTTTTAGTATATTGATATTATATAATGAAAAAAACGTAAATAAAAACATAAATATAAAAATTAAATTTATAAAAAAAAATGTAAAAACAAAAATATACCCGCCCTTCTAAGGGCGGGTCAAAATCTAGTTTCTATTCCTTAAAATAACAATTTCATGTTGTTATGAAGATAGTGATCAAATGCAGATAAGATAAAATGATATTATCACTTTATTTTAGTGGGGAAAGAAGCCATCTTATTGATTTCACAGAGAGACCCTCTGGTTTATAAGTGTTCCTCTTCATCTTGATGCAACCTTTCTCTCCCCATGTTGGTAAAAAAAAATTCACAATGATCTGAACCTTGCTTGATTCATACCCAACTACAGCAACACCTTGGTTCGTGTTCACCCCGCATCCCCCATCAAAAAACACCTTTCATATACCAAACACACAATATTTCAAACATCAAGAAGTTTAATCATTTTCCTGATCATGGGTCTAACAATGTACTTACACCACTATGAACTGGAACTCCCTAGTGACACTGAGAGGTTGATGAGCCAATGCTTTCAAGAGAATTATCATCATTTCTTGGTACATCTTGGTGCCCACTGATGGTCACCATTTCAGGATCATCCTGTTTAAAAACAAAGAGAATTAGTATGACCAATTAATCCCTTTTTCGCAGTAACATAAAAACCTTTCGCCTCTAGCAAGTTCCTTCTTCCATGGAGTAAGGATAATCCTCTTCCTTGTGAACACCTCTGTTCTTGAGATCTACTCAAAAGCATAATCCATGAGACCACCATTGCAACCATTGTTGTAAGTTGTGTCACAGACTGACCGTCTATGAGTTCATGTTCAGAGAATGTTTCCAAGTTTCCTGTCACAATCTTGTTTATACCTTCCACTGCAGTAACTTTCGAAAAAGCCCAATAATTTCCAGAATAAATATTCAAAAAAAAAATCTAAATAAAAAAGTTAACACTATAACACATGAGTCAAAGATTTTAGCTTACCGCAAGAGTTTCGGTTCTTGACATAGCGCACAGCTCCTTTCTTTCTCCAGTCAACAGATTTAGGCAAAGCTTCTACGTCAACGTCCTTATAAGTGAACTCTTGTTAGGATCTTTCATCATCGCCTCTTTCTATACCAGTCTTGAGCCCAAATACTTGTTCTTGAATTCTTCGTGGCTCAAATCTGCAAACTCGTTGAGACCAAGCCAGTATCTTTTCACTTTCTTGTTAGTTTCAATGCAACCAAGTCTGTTACTGGCGCTTGCTCACATCCTAAGCCAGACTCATATCTCTAAACCTCGAATTCGCTTCTCCAAAAGTCCTGAATCTCTCAAACATAGCTAATATGTAATCTTTATAACCAACATGAAATCCTAGGTAAATTACTTTATGACACTTGAGTATTTTCTTCAGGAAGCTTTAAGCTTTAAAATTAATATTGATTTGGAACAAACCATGTTCATATACTGTTCATACAAATCTATTGCTGAAACAGTCCAAAACGGTTGAGAAAACTTACATGGAGCTCGTCGCTGTATAACCATTGATAATATCAACAACTTATTGTTCGGGAATGTACTGTCTTCTAGTGGTGTCAAGTTGAGGCACAGAATAATATTAAGATAAATATTGCTTCCCAGACCAACATCGTATCGTAAATCAGCTGCAGTATCCTCATCTCCAAGAAGTTCCACCACTTGTGCCACTGTGTTCTGATAGTTAAGAATTGTCCACTAAAGGTTATCCTTTGTCCCTTCATTCTCAAAAGCAGAAGACAGAAAAGTTATAGTTTTGTCTTATATGGAAACAGAGACTCATAGAGAGAACGATATAAAGATGGTTTGAATTAAAACATATTACCGGCTTAAAACCAATCTTCTGCAGCTCCTTCTCCATGTCAAATAAGTCGTTTGGGAGTGGATATGCCACAGAATAGATGCTTGAGCTTTTCATCAATATCACTGATATTTATTTGAAGTAGATATTAAGATAAGCTACATGTGAAACACCACAAGAGCTCAACTAATACTTTATGAGCAGGAAAAAACGATACACACATTAATATGATAGCAATATAGCATTGAGAGAAAGTCTCGTTAGCATCATAAGACAACATCACCCACTAAGATTGTTTTTATGGATGAAAGTAACTGTTCATTATATATTTAAAATATCAATCTTTCCATTCTTCTTCACTTGTTATATCCCACACATAACACATTCCCACATCACAATTAAACCAATCAACCAGTTCAATATTGGATTTATTGGAAAGAAGCTTGAAAGCTTTACCTTGAAGATAATGTTAGGAAGCAGATTGTCTAGCGTCTCTGAAGCTCTCATCACCTCTTTATGTGCATCTTGATTATTGTTTGTCCGATCCTTCGGGTGCAGAACCTGGTCTTCTCATTAATCAAACACTAAACTATTAAGCAAAGTCTGACTTAGATAGCCAACATGAAACAAAGTAGAGATCTTTTTTTGTGTGTGTGTATAAGATGGTGTTTGGAGATATGTGTACCTTCGTAAGCTATTAGACTGAAGGCTTGATGAAGACTCAGTTTCTGATCCTCCTCTTAAATTTCCGTTCATGGACTCTGTTTTGCTCTGTAAAAAAATGTTGATCACTGAAACCTGAGCAGAGCATGGACAAACAATTAAAGTTTTTACTAAAAAACATGATCGACACATATGCAGACAACTCGGGAATAGTTTCTCAAATCTCTTAAAAAAATTTTAATCTCTGACTAAGACACTTGAGAACCCGCCTTGAGTTCGCCATTCTACTGAGAAAAAAAACTTCAACTGTTGTTTGGATTTGTGAAGATGATGTTTACGGTATGTAAGATTACCTTTTTATAGTTGGGAGATGCACCGCCTTGAAGTGAGAAAGATACAATGAATGAGAAATCGTGGTTGCAGCGTGGGTCGAATTTAAGAACGGCTGTGAATAAGTTGGTCCTGTAACGGTTCCAGAGAGAAAAACGAAGACGAAACGACATGAAGAAAGCCCAATCCAGGGAATCGTCTCGCAAATATATTGTTGAATACACCATTGTCGCTTTGGTTAGCAACAGAACGAAGAACAGGATGAACCCTAGTTCCAATGGCCGCCATACGGGAAGGAAGAAGGTGAAAGATCCGCGATAAGGAAACTCTGGTTCTGTCTCGACATGGTATGGCGGAGACGAAAGCTAAGCGCAAAACCCTAATACGAAAACGACGCTGGGAATCGCGTTTACAACTGGATGAAGTAAAAACTATAAAGTAATAATAGGAAATCTCAAAGTGATTTGCCGAGAAATATCACCTGCGATGTATATATGCACATTCCGAGTGATAGAGCAGGGAGTAAAAATCAATTACAGTTAACGTTTCCGTTGATAGAAGAGAGGGCAAAACATCGAATTGAAGATCTACAAAGCAAATCATCACGTGGATTGAAAATCTCAAAACTCCATAGCTAGTATCTGAGATCATCGAAGGAGAAGATAATGGGACGAAATCATAGAATCAAAAACTTCGCTTTTCAGGCAATGACTTACTCTGCGTTTCATTGGGCTTTATAAACCAAAACAATGACAACGAAATAAACAAAAGCCCAGACGTAACACAAACATAAGTAAATGGAACGGTGAGTTTTTACAAACTGGACAGGTGTTGCATTCTGGTTAATTGAATTAGTGACGTGGCACTCTCAAAGAAGAGAGTGCTTTTCTTTATAGTATTAGAAGATGTTTAATACTAATAATTTTTTAAAAAATTATACACAAACATATAAATTAAAATTTTTAACATATAAGAAAAGAGAAATTGGCTCCAGTGCACTCAAACACTAGTATATTTTGCTATATACCCTAAATTAAGAATCATTTTTTTCTGGACGTTTTTGCCCCCACTAGCTTACAGCAAATAGCATCTGTCGCGTGTGGATGTGTGTCATGTGTGTCAGATTACTGCTTCACATGCATCATTCTTTTTCTTTTCTGTTTATTTTTATTTCAATTTTCTTTTTACTTTGAAACTGAAACGTGATTCTAGATGGAAAAAAAAAAAGCTGAAACGTGATTCATCCAGATTAAAATTCAACAGCATCCAATTACATTTATTTTTATCATTCCATATATTCTTACTCTTACGTTTATCAAAGCTCTATGTTCCTCTCTCTTGTTCTCTTTTTTATTGGTTTGAAATATTATTTTAAAATAATTTTGTTTGTTTATATTATTTATCTAACCACGTGAATCCATAAATATACAAATATATATATATATATATATGATATGATATTTTTATTATTAATATACATAGTATTATTAAGTTCTAGATTTTTTAACGTGTTATAACAAAATATAATTAGATAACAAAATTTGAAACATGTAAAAAGTAGAATTTAATTTTAACAAAGTGTGTAACATGTAATAAAATATTTAACTCTTTAACAAAATTTGTAACATGTTTGATGGTCAAATTTATCGATGAGCTATAGTGTAGTTCATCATAAACCAAGAAACAAGTTGTAGTGTAGTTCATCAAAAATTCATCGACAGCGTCGTTTGTCCGCGTCGATGGCTCGTTTCTGCGGTCAAGCTCAGCCCATGTCCTTGTTCACTCCGTCGTGTTCTCAGCCTTCGTCGTCGTCCAAATCAGTCTCACCAAAGAGTTGGTTGCAAAAACTTGATGATCAACAATGGCCTGTTTTGGATTTATTACATATATGGTCTTCAAATTTTGCTTCTTTTCTCCATTTGACCCCCAACACTTTCGGATTTGCAGATATAACCTCACTAATTTGCTATGAGATCTTCATTTGTACAATTTAGCCATTATGTGTAATTACATAATTGATCCCTCCTTTTTATTTCTTTCATTCTGGTCCAAAAGTCATAACATTGTTTAGTGATGGAAAATCTATTGTAGTATGTAACTCGTATTTTTACTGATAATTACATTGTTAACTGTTAATAATATTTGTTGATTAGTGACAATGCTCTCATTAAAGAGATACATGAGTTTATGTATTTGCTAACCGCTAACATATTTTTTAGCAACCATTATATTAGAATTTTGCCAGTTTATTTTTACAAGAGATTTTCCATGATTAAAAATTTGGCAGATCTATGTAGCTGAAATAGAGTTGTTTAGTGATGAAAATCTCTTGTAGCATGTAACTTATATTTTTGCTGTTAACTACACTAGGAAACAAACCCGCGCAATCGCACGGACATATGAATTTTTAATAAAAACTTAAATTACTTTAATAATATTAACAATATGTCTATAATCGGTTTAAAAATTAAAAATAACACAGAAATCTTTATTAAAGTTTCAACCGTTGATTACCAAAAGTTGATCATCAAATGCTACTAAAGAATGCAATGGTTATTTTAACAGTTGCAAATACTAATTTACATTTTCCGGTTATTCATTTAAATGATTGCATTGATTTAATTTTATCTCCAAAAAATTATTCTGCAAACTGAATTTAAATTTTATATCTTTTATCAAATATATTGATTTTTGTATAAAAATCAATTTGAGATATTCGAAAAGTACAATATTTTGAATGAGATTTTAAACAAGTTGAAATAAACAGAGATCTAAAAACAACTATTTTTAAGATGCAAATTTCTTATAGAAACGGTTATAAGCAAAAAGTATAATTTATAATAAAGTACGAATTTTTGTAACATTATGAAAGACATATTAAAAGAGATCCACACTCTTGTAAAAATTATTATTAATATTATATGGTTATGAAAGAAGTTATGATAAATTTGCTAAAATAAATTAAAAATATTATGTTATAACTATATTTTGGCACAAATAATTACCAATAACATAAAAATTGTTTTATTTAATTTTACGAAATTGAGAAAGAAACAAAATAACCTTTTCAACTTAAAAAATAATATTTAAAATTAAAACAAAATAATAATTTATGAAATCCAATGTTTTAATTATAAGTATCATATTAATAAAATAAATTATGTACTTATTTCTTATTTTATTATAAATTTATATATAAGTATACTAATATTTTAAATCAATCGGTTTCTTCAGTTTATTAGGTTTGATCGGTCGATACACCCGACTATATCCATATAATGCAATTTATTAAAAATAACATCTATTTGGATTATGTGGTACTATCAAATTCAAATCGCTTATTCTATTTTGGTTTAATCCGATTTTAACTGGTTCAGTTTACCGAATTGAAGACCTCTGGTTACTTCTTAACTTGGACTTGATTAAATAATATGTGTTTTGAGTATAAACAAAATTACATCATTGGGATGATACGATCCACTCAAGTTCATTTTAGGAGATTTTAGTCATATATGTATTTATGTATTTGTTAACTGTTAATAATATTTGTTGGTTAGTGACACTTTATTCGTTAAAGAGATACATTAGCTTATATATTTATTAACCACTAACATATTTATTAGCAATCATTATATTAAAACTTTGCTACATATGCTTTGTGCTTCATACATAGCCACTCTTTTATTTTACAGAAAACATAAATCTTTTATCTAATGTTATCAGTGGTCGTTACTGGTAAACGCACCTCACTAACATGTAACTTAGCATCTTTGTTACTATCGATTATCCAACTTTGTATCAACAAATTTATTAAGCATATTATTATAGAAGAATGAATAATCTTGATCTTGTAGATGTCTGTTTATTTGTACCAAATTATATGTATAGAATATCACAGTTAGTGTGTATTATCCAGCTAACAACAAATGTTCAACTAAATTTTACTGTTTATCCTTTCCTCCATTACATTGGTATATATTTACCTGCTAAGACTTATATTAACTAATGAGTTTAAGTTCATATTTAACTGCTAAGAAGTTTATAAATAGTGGATAATATATTACAAAAGACTTATCCATAAATAATATTTTTTTTGTGTAACTTATAAATTGTTTGTTAGCTTATATATTGTTTGATACTTATTTTGTTATCGCACAAATTGATTTATACATAATTTATGAATCACTATACTGTCTGATAAATAGTTTCTTATATGACATATGATTTGTTAACCGCTACAAGTTTTGTTAGCTGATTAATGGAATTTTTTAAATGTATATATGATTTGTTAACCGCTACATGTTTTGTTAGCAACTTTTAAATGTTAGTGATGAATAATTTGATACCAAAAGTTAACTTTTGTTATTACATAGTGGGTGAACATCATTGAAAAAATGAAATTCAAATAAAGTGATGGTAATCCCCTATATATTAAAAGGGAAGACTTTAAAAAATATGAACCTCAATTTTGTATTAATTAAAAATACACCACATCCTATGTGGCAGTTTATTATGCTCTTAATTGTCTGACGTGGCAGCTTTATAGGCGATTTTATTAACCTTAGTCTAATATTTCGGTCGCATTATATTTATAGTATAGTTTAATATATCATAGGCTATATAGTTGTATTTATTGTTTCACAGGCTTTCCTTAAATAAAACATACGGAATTACCTAATGTGATTAAAATATATATAGCTATGAATAATTTTCAATTATAAAGATTTGATAACAATCTGTATACTTTTTCTCACTTTGTTTATTCTTTAATATTAAATAAATTACATAATTATATTAATCATAAAATAAAAATCTGGATTTTTTTTGTGTATGTTGTATTTCGAATTTTTCAAAACGAGTATAAATTACTAAAACTGTTAAAAGTCTCATATAAGCTTTTAGGATCAAGGTTTTAATTTTCTTTTCTATATTAAAATATAATGATTATAAGACCATATGAAGAAATAATTTTATTTTATAGTTTTTATGTTAATATACACATATATATATTTTTCATGTCGTTTAAATTAAACTATACATCGTATGAAAATACATACTTATATTTTGATATTTGCATTGAACATATATTGAAACATTAATATTTTAATTTTTAAAATGATTATAAATTATTGAAACTACTAAACATTTCACATTAAAAAAAATTCATTGGTGTAAAGTTTTGTTACACAAATATGCAAATAATCATAAAATCATATGAGTAGAAACCTCATTTTAATAAATATCCATATTAACTGTGCTATATTACTATGTTTATATCATTGAAATTTAATTATTTATCATATATGATATATAAGATTGATTGTTTTGATTTATTTTCCCTAATTGCGAATAAACAAGAGTGATGGTTAAATTTATATGCATACGCCAATTTATTACATAATAGTAACTGATTTCTTAGTTATTTAATATATCTATTTATTATTTTATTATTTTATAATACGTAGAAAATTATAAAATAAATAATAAATATAAAATACTTACTGTGCATAAAGTGTAGATCTTAACCTAAGTATGTATCTCTTTAATTATTTTAAATCTTAAGTATTTTCTACATTCTAGGTCAAAACAAACAAACGAAATGAGAATAAACTTCAAAATCAATATTTACATCGAGTAATAACAAAAGAAAAAACACAACAAGAGAAAAAATTGAAGATAAATAGGTAGAGAACTTGCTAATACTCTACCAATCAAGCCCAATGACACTCCGTCTATTTTCCATCATCATCCACTGAGAAGTGAAAAGATATATGAAATCGGGTCCATTAAATTCTAAGCTTTGATCTATAGTTCTAATTACAATTGTTTCTGATCCTACGTATAGATAATTATATAAAAATTTCAAAATTCTAAAATTTCAAATACATATAAAAACAATTATATGTAAATTTCAAATTTGTCAATACTAAAATTTTATATTTTAATTACATATATTCACCCTGCGCAAGGCGCATGTCTTATCCTAGTATTGATTATATAGCAAACAAAACTACATAAAAAAAATATGATTAGTATTAAAAGAAGCTGCAAACGAAAAATCTGTAAAAGAATTAGAAAAAGAAAGTGTCAGGTACTCTGGTGCGTCTGCTATAATGCGTCAGTTTACTGTGTTGCGCGTGTGTCAAAGAAGAGGGGTAATTTCGGAATTCGTTGTAACATTGTACATCTGTCTACCTATTTATTTATTATCATGTATACTTTGCCAATTTTGACTCTAGTTAGGGATATTAACCAAATTCTCTCATAAGAAAAAGTAGAAAGTGATATATTTACAGAAAAATAGAATTACAAACCAAAACTATATTTGCGGGTCTTTTTTTTTACATCAAACGGCTATTATATTATTCAAGCTTGAGGTGGTCTGGGTAGCCAGACCGAAATAGAACAACCAAAAAAATAAAGAGATCTATGAAAAGTGTGAACGGTCCTAGCTAGCGAATCATCAATTCCATTTTGAGCTCTTGGAATGTAGTAAATTTTGAAGTCAGAAAACACATCTTGTAGGTTTGAATACTTTCAAGATCTGTAGAGAAGGTCGGCCATGCTTGTGGATCCATTAGCATTGTAATTAAGTCCTTGTAATCAGTACCAAATGTCTGGCAGGTCGAATGTTGTAACATAATCTCCATTGCCCATTTAAGTGCTTCCAGTTCCGAGTGTAGTGCTGACTCTCTTATGCTCAAATTACGAGTTCCCATAAGCTGAATCTTTCCCATGCTATCCTTCCAAACCCATCCCATACCACTTAGTCGGTCTGTAGAGGTCCATGAACCATCCACCATACAAATATTACTCAAGCTTAAGACTTGTGGTTCCTCGTCATTCTGAACCTGTATAGGAGGAGGTAGAGTTTCATGTGCTTTATACCAGGCATGTCATTCACTCTCTGCATACCTAACTAGCTCAAATGGATCTTTATCTATTCCTCTGAAGAGCTTGTCATTCCTCGCTTTCCAAATATACCAGATTATCCAAAGATAAGGATTCCTATCTTGTTCAGGCTCCAGAATATCATTCTTCTTCCATAACAGGTAATCCATGTTTGAATATATACTCGATAGATGGAAGATCTGGGGTTTGATGGTGTAAATGATAGTGTCCATGCCTGTATTGCAAGTGGGCATTCGAAAATTGCATGCGTAGCCGTTTCCTCTGGTTCTCCACATCTCGGGAAATAGTTATCACATCTCATATTTCGACGTGTCAAATTCCTGGTGACCGCTACATGCCTTGTAATTGGTTGCCATATAAAATGACGAATCTTTTGTGGAGCATTAACTTTCCAAGCAAAGGCTTGGAGTTTAGTTATACTGAGTTCTAAATTTTGTTTTTCCTCATTAGCTAACAAAACATTTGTAGCTACCCAATATCCAGACTTAACTGTATATTGCCTATGTTTGGTATAGCTCCAACAGAAAGTATCCCGTCAATGAGTATGACTTATGGCCATACTTTGAATCAGTGGTATGTCTTCCTGATCTACATACTGCTCTAATAATTGACCATCCCACTCGTTAGACTCAAAATTAATGAGTCTACTGACAGTCAGTCTTGGATGTAAAACAGGGGCACTTGGACGAGCTGGTCTTGTTGGCGTTGTGGGAATCCATGGGTCTTGCCACACATTAATTTCGTATCCTAAATGCACCTTATTCTTAATTCCCAAAAGCAAAAGCTTCCTTGCCGCTATTATACTCGTCCACACATAAGATGGGCTATCCACTGCTGCAACTCGCAACGGCGAGCTTAGACGATAGTATCTTCCTCGTAGCACTCTGGCCACCAAATAATCTGGGAATTGAATAAGACGCCAAAGCTGCTTTGCTAGAAGCGCAAGATTAAACTCATGAATCATACAAAATCATATTCCTCCTTCCTCTCTAGGTGCAGAAATCTTTTCCCATTTTGCACAGTGAATTTCTCTTTTTTGGTGGGTTTGAATTCCACCATAATTGTGCAATGGCACTTGCGAGGTTTTCACATACTTCCATTGGTAACAAGAAACTGGACATGACATATGTCGGAAGAGCAAGCAAAATAGATTTAATTAGAACTTTCTTTTCACCTTTGGATAGCCATCTACCAGTTCAACCATTCACTCTGTGTAGTAATTTGTCTTTTAGGAAGACAAATAACTTGCACTTAGACCCACTGATATCCTCTAGGATTTCTAAGTATACTTTACTCATATCCGTTTTGATAGCCATTATATTTGCGGGTCAAGATATAGAATAGACAAATATGATAACAAAAAACGGACGTACAGACATATGATTACAAGGAACATAGAGCATGCTAGATCAACTTTTAATTGCTATTATTTTATAAAATAGATTTTGATTAAAATTTATGCACAAATATGATTACAAAAAACATAAATATGATTATAAAGAAAAACACAAATATGCAAATTAAATTTTTAAAAAATAAAAACAAAAAATATACCCACCTTTTAAAGTGCGGATCAAAATCTAGTTTTTTCTTAAAGCATTCGTGTTTATCAGCAAACCCTACATAAAATAGTATGTTTGTCCCCTGACTGAATTAAGTTGGAAGACTTTATCAGCAAGATGGTTAAACTCCCCCAGCTATATCAGGAGAATGGCAAGATGTAGAACGACTTCGTTATGAGGATTAAAAAGAGTTGGTCAATGAAATGAAATATAATGGAGTTGGTTGAAACTTTCCATAAGCAGCCGCGCGAGACCACTAATGACGTCGCCCAGTTTCCTTTTCCAACCTTATGTGTTGTAAATAATTGTCACAGTATGACCCCTATCTTTTTCACTTTGATCAATTCAAGCCCTTTTTTTGACTGTCTCTCTTCTACACAGAATCTTTCTTCACTGCCATTTTTTCTCAAATTCAGAGCTTTCAAGAAAGAGAGAGAGAGAGAGAGAGAGAGAGAGAGAGAGAGAGAGAGAGAGAGAGAGAGAGAGAGAGAGAGAGAGAGAGAGAGAGAGAGATTATTTACTGGCCAGGCTAATAATGATGAAGGCTGTTGAAAAAGAACTCTGCAAATACTTTTCTTCCATCTAAAGCTTCTCTCTTTTTTTTTTATCTTTTCTGTAGAGAGAGAGAGAGAGAGAGATGGGCCCATATGAAAATCTCTTTCTTTTTTTTCCAACTGTGTAGCTTACTTTTTTTTATCTCCTCTCCTGTGAAGGGAGCTTAATGCCACATGACGTTCGCTGGGTTGTAAAAGTTCGAATAAAGCGTCCACCTCTCTCACACACTTTTTCTTTGCCGTTGCCCAATAGAGAGAGATTCCTCTCTCCATGAAAACTAATGCTTTTGTCGGTTCGTCGATAGATAAGACACTCACTTTTAATATTTTCTCTTTGTTTTGTCAAAATATGCCCACTAATTAAAAAAAAGAGAGGAAAATATCTCTCTTTTTATTTGAATGTTGAACAGTATTATTATAAAGTTTTCATTTTCGTTTTGTTGAACCAACTTCCCCAAAATTGAATACTATCTTTTGTTTTTGGTTGTTGATCAGCTCTGGAAAATTAAAAAGCTTACATTTTCTGATTCATTCATCAAAGCTTTCCCCCCTTTGTATGATTAAGGAAGGTTGGTTTCTTTCTTGACCAAAAGTTGTCAGATCAACAATGTGGTTGGATGGAGATTAAAGCGTCAAGATACGCCAGCTCTCTCTCTCTATCTCTCTCTGTCTTGTGAAGTTTTATAAGCTTTGAGAAAACTGATCATTTGCTTTAGTGTTTTAACCTTTTTGACGTCTTCTCTCTCGCCTTGCCTTGAAAGATAATCCCAAATTCTTTCTTCTCTTCTTGTGTGTGTGTGTTTCTACCGTCTTATCCGGCGATCAAAGCCTGGTTCAGGCCATCGTGCTACCCTGACTGAATCTTAGCATCAAATAAACGTTTTGGAGCTAGTTTGAGATTTACTTCCGCTTTGCAACTTGCAACATTTTTTTTTTGGTTTATGGCTGTTAGCCCTTCAGAGAAGTTTGGAATCCAAGGAGTTCACAAGAATCTAAGGTACTTTTACTATGCAGTCTCTTCTGAAAGGGAAAGGTATCTGATTTTGCTCCATAAGTCATGGGACTAGTTTCTCTATATCATCAAAGCTTTCCTTTGATATTTGCCTAATCAAAACCATTTGAGTGCAAAAAGGATATTGATTTGGATTGTGGAAAGTGGTAGATGATCCTTTACTTCTTCTTTTAATTTATTCCTCAAGAATTCCATTTGCAGTGTTTCACAAGGATGGCCTATTTTCTCTTTTTAATCTTTTTTTTTTAAATAAGACTACTAGTTGTGGAAAACTTTAGCCTTGTTATGGTAGTTTGTTTTCTCAAGGATCTGAGATTGTTTAGAAGTATTATAAGAACAACTTCCAAGAGTTGTTACCCTTTCTGTGTAGTGTTTTCTGTCTTAACTTAAATAGTTTTCTTGTTGTTTCTTCTTCAGCTTATCCTAAGGTACATCATTACAGAAAGATTAAGAAAAAAAGAGCATTAGAAAGAAAAGAAAACTGAATAAACCATAAGAAAGCCATGGCCAAGAAAACTAGACGGCGTGCAGATGGTGGACAGGAGAGGGATCATTTAGGCTGCATGTGGGGATTTATGAATATGTTTACTTTCCGACATGGACCACTTTCTCACAAGCTACTTTTGGAACCAAAGCATGGTAGCTTTTTTTTTTTTTGATTTTTCATTACATTCGTAAGCTGTTTTTTTTTCTGGATAATTAACAGCTATGTTAATTGTTCCATCAGCTGACAAGGATGCTCAAGAAACCCATGTAAGCTTTTAACCTTATTAAAAACATCATTAACTTTTATTTTTTTTTTGTTTCTTTTGGTCTTGTTGAGAGTATCATGTGGATTAATCTAAAGTTGCTACTTGAACTGTTTAAAATTAAGGTTGGTGAAGAAGGCAATGTCACGATTACGATTATAAAGCCAAGTGTGAAGAAACTCATAGCAGAAGAGTTGTTCAATGATAAGAAGCAGAGGGAGAATGCTGAAGCAGGACAGTTGTCAGACTCTGAACTCGAAGGAAGAAGAAGGAAACACCATAGGAGAAAAAACAAGACACGCAAGAACAGTTGCGGCAACTTTAGCCATACTTTAAACACAGCTGAAAGTGAAGCGCCTAAAGTTAACCGCAGAACTAAGAAGGGCTCTGAAAGGAGTCTTGACATTGATAATATGGTTGAAGAGTTATGTACCGAGATACATCGCAGAAGTAGTACAAGCCGTGGGAAGAATGAGATGTTGAACCACAAACAAGGCCAAGATTATAAAGAAAAAGTGAGGGAGTTGGTCAAATTTTTAATCAGTCAGAAGCTTTTACATGGAGAAAATAGTGAAATCCTTACATCCAAGGACTTGATGGAAGTGTTTCAGATTCTTGGGTCTGATGAGGATCTGTTTCTCAAACTTCTGCAAGATCCAGAGATACTTGTGCCACACAGTCAGAAAGGAGAAGAAAGCTTGAGCTTGTTTGAGAGAAGAGGACAATCTTCTCTTGCTGATAAGAGATGGTTCAGGAGGAAGAAGGATACACCACAACAAGAAGTGACTGATGATGACAAAGAATGCGAAGACCGTATTTTCATTCTGAAGCCAAGATCAGCAAGCTTTTCAAGTTTGTCACCTGATTCTCATTTGTTGAGAAACAAAACACACAAGGAGAGAAACAGTTCACATTTCTTTCTTTCTGAGATCAAGAGGAAGCTGAAACAAGCAATCAGAAAGGAGGGGGAAGGGTTTCCAAAGAATGTGCCAACTAAAGATCATTTCTTTCTCGAGCGGATGGCAAAGCCTTCAACAAAATCTCATAAAGAGGATGATGATGATAAAAAGCAAAGGGTGGTATCTAACATTTATATAGAGGCCAAGAAACATCTGTCTGAGATGTTAAACAATGGAGATGTAGTAGATTCAAACTCAGCTAGCAGACAGTTTCAAAACAGCAGCCTGGGAACCATTCTCTCCCTTCCTGAGTACTTGTCTCCTCTAAGCAGCCCATGGGAAAAGAGCTCACCTTCACACAGGAAGTCTGCTTCAGCTGATTTCATAAACGCTGTGCACATCAGCAAGAGAGAAACTCATGTGAGCCAACCAAACCATGCACTGAACAATGATCATCTTCCGGTCTGCAATCTAAGCAAAGAAGAACCAACTGAAAGTGTTGATAAAATCTCTGCTGCAGGTTAAATCCCATCTCTCTTGTTAACTCTTTTTTTTTCAAGAATAGAGTAATTAATCTTTTTATGTCCTGCAGATAGTGTTATGATGATCAATGAGATAGATATAGTTCCAGAGGAAGCAAGCTCTACTTTGGTTGTTGACTTACCCAAAGCTGAAGCTCATGATGAACAGAGAGAGGGTATTATCTCAAAACAGGCAAGTCATTTTTAATATCTTCTTCTTTTTATAAAAATAGAGTTTGAATTTGAAGAAAATTGCTGCTTTGCTTCTTCTACAGGCCTTTCATGAAGAGAGACAACCACCACTGTCTTCCTCTGTGGCCTCGCCATCTCACTGTTTACCTAAAAGTGAAGAGTGCAAATCAGCTGCTCATGATGTTCCTGAATGGTCAAGCCCAATATCAGTTCTTGAGCCACTCTTCATTGAAGATGATATAAGCCCACCAAAAATGCGATCTCAGCCTGGTATGTTAAAAATCAAGATCCCATCATCTACTAACTACTGAACTTTTGGGTTCTAGTAATTATTAATTAGCAAACATTGACTGACTCATCAGATGAAGCACAAGTGCAACCATGGTGTATCCACTTTGATGATAAAGAAGATTCTGCAGAGGATTCTGTCAAAACCATTATCACAAGTGACAAAGAACTGGTGTTTAAGTATGTAAGAGATGTCTTGGACGCTGTTGTCTCAGATTTTGAAGAGCTCTATCTGAAGGCGCAATTCTCTGACCAGCTTCTTGAACCGTCACTGATCAGCAACATACCGTTCTGTCCAAACCAGCTTTGTCATGACCATGAGCTCCTCTTTGACTGCATCAACGAAGTGATCATGGAGCTCTGCTGTTGCCCTCCATGGGCTTCGTTTGTTGCACCAAGAACCCGAGTCTTCTCTACCGTCAAAAGCATCATTCACGAGGTTCAAGAAGCGGTCTACTGGCATCTCTTGCCATTGCCACTCCCTCACGCGTTGGATCAAATAGTTAGGAAAGATATGGCTAAATCTGGAAACTGGTTAGACATCAGACGTGACATTGACTGCATTGGACTTAAAACTAGTGAGCTGATTCTCGAGGAGTTAATTGAAGAGCTCATCACTGTAAACTGCCTCAACAACAGTGAGCACTCTCTCGTTCCAGCTGAGTTGAAGACTGATGAGAGCATGATCCCTGTTTTATAAAAGGTCATGAAAAGTGAAAAGCTCTCTACATAAAGACAAAGCCATTGAATTGATTGTTGAGAGCACACAAGCTCTGAACATAGCCTCACTCTCACCATTATTAACTTTCATTAGCTCAGAACACAATGTAGATACTTTGTATTACTTAATAATTCTCAGAGAGCTGCTACTTCTGAGAGAGAGAAGAGATTCTTTTAAGATCAGCCCGGAATGTGTTTGTGGTGGGGGCCATTATAGAATCACTTTCAAAGTCTCTTCTTTTAGAATATATTTAGTTACTTGTAATTTGAGTACTGTGTGTTTGTATGTTGAGATGCAGATAGATGTGGTAGTGTTTCGGTTTCATTGATTTATTTGTGTGTAATATTTTCAGAAGTTGACGTAACAAGGTATCATTGATTAAGAGTGTGATCTGGGCGGTGACAAGATTGGTGAATTGATAGCAAGAGTAAATTAAAAGTTTTTTGAAAAAGTAAATTAAAAGTTGAGATTGGTTGGACAATAACGTGGAGTTTATAGTAAAGAGAAAGAAACACAAACCTCTAGAGATTTTTACTCAATGAAGAAATGAAGGATCATGATATATATGTATAAAATTTCGGATAACGTTTTGGGAGTTGTTGCACTTTATACCCTACTTAGTGGATAACATTTTTTGTTGATGTGATATAGTTATCAAGTTATGTGGACACAATGGATATAGTACACATGATAATCAGATAAACTGTAAGTAAGCTACCCAAAGTGAATGAACTTCATAATTTCATATACTAATTAACTAGGTTAACACCTACGGCATGATGAATATTATATATAAGTTATTTTTATATAATATGTGTTTTTTACATATTATAAAATAATAAATATATATTGAATAATTAAAAATTGAGTAACTGCTACATATATAATTAAATTGGTGCAAACATATAAATACATTTTATTAATCCAAACAAACACTTTTTCTATTTTTGATCATTTGTATATTTTAAAACCAAAAACTTAAAATCATTGATAACAAAAAAAATTTTGGGATGTTTAATAGTTTTAATAATTTATCATTTTAAAAAATTTGAATGAAAAGTTTAGAGTATAAATATTAAGTTGTCAATATTCGTTCAAAGTTTTTCTCAAAACAAATCAAAGCAATTTTCAAAATTAAAATAATTATGTACTTTTATATGGTATATAATTTATTTAAACAATATATATATTAATATTATAAAACTTCCTAGTTATATAATTTTATAATTATTTGTATTTTGTTATAACATAAGTTTTAAACCATGGATCAAAAAAAATCAATATGAGATTTTTAACAACTTTAGTTATCTATAGTCATTTTCAAAAATTCAAAATACAACATATACAGAAAAATCTAAATTTTTATTATATAGTTTATGTGATTGTTTAATTTATTTTTAAGAAATGATAGAGAATAGACTAATTTTTATCAAATATTTATTATTCAAAATCATTAATTTTAAGCCACATTAGGCAACTCCGAAATTTTTGTACAAGGCTTTAGGAGCTCTGGCTGATGAAACAAAGCTTAACTAAAGGCTCAGTTATATTTTTTCATGGAAAATCAATTTTGCAGGGAACCCTCGTTTAGGAACACGAGACATACACTTGCATCTACAATAGTTTGTCTGCTTGGAAGCCGAGTAGTTTATGAGGACTCTGCTGCATGTTCTCCTCGTAGTGACGTATCAAAGTCGGAGACAGAATCAACAATAGATCCTTCTTCGCTGGCAGATCTTTCTAGTGATGTCTTATTTGACCGGTTATTGTTTGTACTCCATGGGCTGCTAAGCAATCACCAGCCAAATTGGCTAAAGCCAAGGACTTCTTCTAATGAATCATCCAAAGACTTCACCTTGTTTGATCGTGATGCAGCAGAGAGCTTACAGGTTTGTCAAAAGAAGAATTTTTATAAATAAAACCCTCCACAGTCTTTGAGTCTACTTGACTTGAAAATTACGATTGTTGAAGTTTCTTGGCTCTCTGTTGTTAATAATGCAGAATGAGATTGCACGGATGCAGCTTCCAGACACCATTAGATGGCGGATCCAAGCAGCGATGCCAATCCTCCTTCCTTCTCTGCGTTGCTCTCTCTCATGTCAGCCACATTCTGTTCCGCCAACCGCACTCACACTTGTTCAAACCTCGGGATCTGCTGCTGCTGCTGCTGGGGGGCTCAATCAAAGAATCTCTCCTGCCACACCAAAAACTGTGACAGCAGACGATGTTGTCACAATGTCAACAGGAAGAAGCAGACAACATGGATGTGGTTGACCCATGGACGCTTTTAGAAGACGGGACAAGCTCAGGTCAATCAAGCAGCAACGCTTCAAACAGCAGTGACATGGGCAATCTTCGAGCCACATGTTGGCTAAAAGGTGCAGTAAGGGCCAGACGGACTGATCGGACATACGTTGGTTCAGTGGACGACGACAGCTAAATGAGTCCATAGGTGTGTTTTAATGATCATGAGAGAGCTCTGGTAAGTGAGAAGCAAAGGAGCAAAGAAGCTTGGATCTTCGGTGCCCGTCATTCATTAAGGGGCTCATAAGAAGACTGAAGCAGCAAGTCTTAGTGTGAGAGAGATAGAGATCTCTATGAGTCTGTGGAGTAACTTCTTCTTCAGATCTTTGTATTTTAACTACTAACCTCTTCTTTTGCTATTTTGGTCACACCACCCGGACCAATTGCTGGTTCGGAACCACCCTGTTGTTGTATATAATAGGGATTCTAAAATTATTTGACTAAACATTTATTAATATTCTTCCCCTTAAGAGATTTATAATAATGTAGACTTCCTTCTTGATGAACACTCTTCTCACTTTTTTGCGTATAAAATTTGATTGGCTGATTATAATATCCGGAATTTGAGAAGAAAAGAAACATTGTTTTTACTTTTACATTGATTGATATTGATCTGATTAAAATTTACAAGAAGAAACAAGTTATTCACTACCGCTCATGGTTTTGTCTACATAGAGAACATCATCAATCCAAGCAACTATGTTAAAAGCTAAACCTTCAAGTACTCTTGAGTAGCTCTCCAACACTGCTTTCCCAACATCCTGCATACCAAAAGAGAAAACATTTAATCTTAGTAAAATAAGCCAAATTCAATGTACTGAATCTTTCTTTTCTTTACCTTGTTGTACTGAATCTTGCATATATCTAATGATGTCTGAGACAACTCTGGGTAACGCTGTTTCAAACAGAAGAGCAGAGTCTCTGCTCTCTCAGCCATTACATAGTTCTTGTCTGTTCTCTCTGTAGTTGACATAAGATCTTTCACCATGTTCCATGAGTTCTTAGAGTTACTTAGACAAGCCTTGCGTCTCCATGTGTACATTGAAGCTTCTACTCTATCTGCTAACTGAACAGCCTCATGTTCAGATGCTATCTTCAGACAATCTAAGAGTTTATCTGGGAAAAACCGACCCGAACCACTCATGTAGCGGTAGATTGAATCACCAACACTGCTTTTACCACACTGCAGACACAAAAAAACATTAAGAATAAAATTCAAAAAAAAAAAATATTCTAGTAATTTAGGTTTTGTTTATAACCTTTGGAAGAGTAGCCATGTAAGAGTCAGGAATCTCCATTTCACTGAGGATGCTACTGTTGATAGCCATTGCAGCTTTGTGTATCTGATTAGTACTCTCCCTCTTGTTTTTGAGTTGTTTTCTGGCAATATCTGACAAACCTTCCGGTGGAACAAGAGGAACTGGCAACCACCATTTCTCTTCTTTCCTCTGTACTATGACTTTCCTGAAGGATCCAGTGGCAGAACGTGCAGATTTCATGGATAGACTTCCTTCTTCTGCGTACCAAAACTCTGTGTTCTGGAAACTATCCAATGCTTCCTGTTGAGAAACAAAAAGATGATCATCATGGAAAAGGGATCCTCATAATAATCATTAAGATGGGTGGGTACCATAAGCATAGAATCTAGCTTTCTCAAAGCAGGTAAGTTGATATAGATATCTGCTCTTGGTCTACTCTCCATCACTTCAACAGTAGTTCCATTGCTTAGGCTCTGACATCTAGGGATAAACTCCACAATGTAGTCGCATACCGACAAAAGACAATTCATTTCTCTCTTCCACAATCCTCTCTTCTCTGTTTCTAACGGCTCTAACCTCAGATTCTGTCCAAACACTGTAGCTGCAAAAACAATGATTTTACATTAGTTATTGAAAAACAAAGAACATAATTATAGGCTGAGAGAGTCTTGAAATTACCATAAAGATTGGTAATAGCGTTAGAGATGGTGACTGCAGTGCAAACTCCTTTACCACTTCCTGACATATCTTCTCCAAGCAGAAGCTTTGAGAATCTTTCCTTCATTGTCTCAAGTTCTATAAGCACAAACAAACAAACAAATACTTTATTATTAATCTCAGATTTTCTTAAAAGAGAATGAGAGGGAGAGAGAAAGGACACAGCACCTGCTTCAGAGAATTCTTGCACTCCAAGATTTTCATTTGATTGCATCTCTACTAAACCAGTAGTGAGACATTTGGAGCTCTTGGATTCAGTGAGGACAGGCCAATCAGAAGGAGAAGCGTCACTACAGAAGCTGTTTGTTTCATCTATTTGGTCTGAAAAGCCTGAAGTACTCTCTGAACATGTTCGAGGATAAACAAAAGAGTCTATGCTTATGGTCGAGTAAACCGGAGTTTCTAATGCTGATTGATGATCTTCGTTTTCATCTGTATTCGACAAATTCTCCATCTTTTTTTTTTCTAGCTGAAAACAGAGGATTATCTCTCTATCTCTCTCTGTTTTTCTAACACAGAAAAATGGTTTTAAAGCATTAAACTTTTGCTGCGTGTTAATCAAGAGACTTAAGAATATGAATCAGAATATGAAATTTGAAAACGGGAATGTGTGTTTTGAGTTTTGGATAGTGAAATTTCAAAGGACCAAAGAACAATAAAGTGATCAGAACAAGGAGAAAAAAGTTCAAAAATTTTAAATTAAAAACGTTAAAGTAGTAACAATCAAAGCAACGGTCATTACCTTTAAAGCCTCTTCTGCAAATTCACTTTCAAGTTTTTGAACCGTTTAAAGCAATATTTAAACGAACGTTAGAAACTCAATTCCCTCCGGTTGAAATCCGAAACCTTCTCTCTCTCTTTTGGAAGTTTTCAGGTGAAGAAGCCGGTGGTTGACCGGAAAAGGGAGTATTGTGGACCGTTGGATGAAAAAAAAAGGACCGGTTGATGTTATGGTCCAGACAATGATGAAGCTTGCCTTTTCCTTGGCTTCAACAAGTGTTGTGGTTATTATTATGAAGGAAATACCTCTTAAAGAGATCTGTTGAACTATTTGTTTTATTGCTACTATTATATCGTTTTCTTGTTGGCTAATATATGGAGTATCATAATTTTCAATCAGAATATAATTGTTTATTTGGATAGTTTAAATTGTTTATTAGTGATTTCACATTTATCAACGATTTTATTTATCTTCTTCGTTTCTCAAACAAAAATAAATAAACTATATAGATATAATATCCTAGTTTCATCACTTGAGATCTCAACGTAAATTCATAACTATTTATTTAAACCGGGATTATTTAAGTAAGAATTAAAAAATTGATCCTGATTAATTTGTTTCAATTTTTAATTTTACGAAAAGATCTTGATTATAGATGAGATACGAGTGAATGTTCAACGTATATGATTATATCACCTCTTGACCTCTATAAGTATTCTTTTTTAAATTAATCCTTTTTTTTTGGGGCAACAGCTTTTTAAAATTAATCTCTGGTCGGTCTTGTAACGCCTGTATTGGAAATTTTTATTTTATCTTTGTGTCAACTATTATGAAATTAGACCAATTATCACATGGATGGGAGTTTTAGCTTAATCCCCATGTAGTCTACACGATTAGCTGCAACTCATAATAGGTGACTATCCTATATTATAATTTCAATTTGAATTATACCTATAATTATTTAGCACATGATAATAACTTAATGTCATGGAGAAGACAAAGTGTATATATATTGCATGGTTCGTGCGTGAGACAGACGTGCGTCCCATTTTCTCGTCGTAACAGAGCCCGCTTATTTATATTTAATTATATTTAATTTATATGTTATTATTTTATATACTATGGTATTATACAATATTAACTACTTTTAAATTCAAACGTACCTGCTATAATTTATTTTTAGTGGTTTATTCAACATTTCTAACAAATTGAGAAGAATTGAAAAGAAGAAATTAATTATACACTGAAACTAATGACAATGCTTAATTACATAGTTAAATATTATTAAAATGTTAAATTATTAACTGAAATCTGTGTTATTTTTATCCAAAGAGCGATTATATATATGCGGGAGCAAATACCTTACCACGCAACGGAACTTAAAAGAAAAAAAAAGATTAATTCAGAAAAGGTAAATAAAAGTTTTTTTTACCATTTAATTGTTTCTCGAAAATATGTGTAAGGTCTTTTAGATTGGTTGAGAAATTAAATGAAAGTAAGAAAAATGTTACATCAGAATGTATAAAAGCATGTCATTTATTACATTAAAGATTGTAGGTGAAAAAAAAAAATCATATCGAAAGTTTCTTATTCTTGCCCATGATCACGATATCATGAAAGGATTGATTGAGAAACCGCAGCTACGAATAGAACACTGCTTATAGCCGACGAAAAAAAAAAAAAGTTGTGCATTGATGAGATGACGAGACCTTGTATACACTTGCCCATGCAGCTGTGAACCTAAAATGTTTGCACAAACTCAGAAATCAAAATAAATGTCGTCGCTAGTACTTGATGAATCCGAATCGGGTTTTACACATAACGCAATTCTAAAAAAAAATATTTGATAAAGAAAAGAGTTTTGATGCTAACCCTTTTAATCATTTTAGTTATCTTTTAGTTATCTTTTAGTTGATATTTGGTTGTTTTCTGGAAGCAATAGAGGAAAAGCCTTAACAAAGGGAGTTTCATCAGACTCAAAATTGGAGAATTCATTGCTTCTTCACTGTTTTTGCCGTCTATCTTCTGCTCCCATGCCTTTCTCCGCAATTTATCCTACAAAATATAAGTTTTTTCTTGAGAATACTTTATTTTATTTCTGTTCTAAAGAACTCCAGTTCTAGCTAGGGTAGTTACTGAGTTACCGCTGCAGTGAATCTGAATCCGAGTTTTAAGACGCCTTTAAAAGTATCATCGTCAAGAACAACATTGTATGGAGTTGGTTTAACTTCCATGTATCCTCTGTCACCTCCTTCGGTTAATATCCCTTTAAGATCAATTCTGTACCAAATATGAGTCACATACACATCACATGATGGTATTACATCTTAATATTGTTATACTAAACCACTCATTTTGAAACAAAACTTACATGGTTTCACCAACAAATCCACCATCTTTGAAAAGCTCTTTGTCCATGATTCTAAACTTGATATGTGTCAGCTTCTTCCATTGAGACATTGGGAAATCAAACACAAACTTTTGATTCCACAATGCCTTGTCATGATCACCTGCTTTCACCATGAATATCATTTAAAACACGTTTGGTTTAGAAGAGTAATTAACATAATCAAGCACTATAACAAAACTTGAACCTTTTGACAATTTGCTTCGGTACTCCTTTGTCCCACATTGTAACAACACATAATACACAGGACTTCCTGTTACACAAACATTCAAAATAAGAGTTACTAAGTTAAATATAATGTATATGTGTGTGATTATACAAACATATGAAAACAGTTTGTCTTTTTTTAATAGTCACCAATAAAATTTGTGTGTGTGATTCCATGAGCATCAACGAGAAGTACTTCTAATATTCCTCTCTTCATATGTACCATTTGGATTCAAATCCTGCCAAGAAATTACAAAGGTTAAAAAAAAGCTTAAAAGAAACTGAGGTAATGCAAGTGAAATCATCAACTTTTATATTGCTCCATAACATGTACTACGTACTACTTCTTTGCAGGCTCTATGAGTTACAAATGAGCACCACAGATAATGCATTTAGTTAACAAAGACTAAACAGTTTTGAGTAAATAAATTTTAAGTTACATTCTCTGGCTAGTAAAATTTCAATCCGTTTCTTGAGGACTCGGCAATAAACTGAAGTGTAAGCTTTCAAACATAAAAATAAAAAAATAAACTGAAGTGTAACATATATGATGTAAAAATCACCAATAACAACCCAATGAATCTGATAATCTTCCGGATCAGTTGATTTTTTTTATTAGTTCCAGTAAATTTGATGAAATAAAGTGACAGGAACAAAAATTGATAATGTGGAATCCAAATCATTGATATAAAAGATGCCTAATGATCAGGTCCAGCAAACACTGTATATAATAACTAACCAAGAACCATAAGTATATATCTTATCTTATAGAATAGAAGATGACAATGTCGAAAAATCCTGCCAATCTCGGCGAATATTACATAAAAAAAAATACTCGAAAACGCCATGTAAATTTAAGGACTAAAGATTCACCAAAGTCCAAAAATAAACATTTCATCAAAAGATTAAGAAAAATAATGTTACTACAAAAATCATTAAAGAAACCCTTAATTAGGTGATTCTCATATACTCTCACCAATGACTCTCCTCAGCTCTCGCTTAATCATCCCAACTGACGCAACTGCAGCTCCACGCAGCTGCATTATCCCCAAAAACGTTACGTGTAGGTCAAGCAAACCAAGAACATCAAGAAGATTGTTTTTTTTTTTTTTGAGAATTTACCTTTGCCTTGAGATTAAGTGTGAGGAACCCATTAAGTGTGTGAGATCTAACAGAGAAAGCATCCATGTGAAGTTTGCTCAGAGTTTCCATGATGTCTGCAACTATGTAGTCTCTGTAAAAACATCTTACTTCCATCACAACATCTGTTTCATTCAGTTTAACTCTCAAACGTGTCTCATCTCTGAAACTTGTGACTTGTTCGGTTTCTCCTGAGTTTCCATCGATATTCGTGCTGTCATCGTAGTTCCCTGATGTCTCCTCGATTAACACAGAGTCGTTAAGGCTCTTTCTTTTTCTCTCTGCGAAATTAACTGATCCCATACAGGATTCTAGCTCTTCTACTCTTTCCTCTAGTTCTTGCAAGTACTTGATTGTGTTGTTCAGTATCTCTTCTTTATCAATCTGCAGAGTTATTCAAAAGAAGATTCTTGTGTCTGGAAACAAAGGCAGCCTTTTAAGGATCAAAAGAGGTCTATTATTATTACCTCGTTGACAGTGGGAACCATAGTTCTTAGGACACTGAACTTTTCGTTCTCTTTTCTTTTAACCGAGGGGTCATCTTGATTCAGACCAAACGTATTATTTGGGAGCATTCTCTTTGCGTCTACAGAGTGCATCAAAGGTACGTCATGCAATATCTTCCGCAGCACGTTCTGTCTCAACGGCTTAAGATTGCTAGGTTTCAGAAGAAGATTGGAGTCTGGTTGCTTCCACCGCAAGAAACTTGAGCCAGAATTAGAAGAAGCGAGATCAGGTGGCTGACGATGATGACTGTTGTTATCAGAAGCGTATTTGAGTAGTGTTGAGACAGTTGTTTTGTAATGCAAGTCTTCATCCAACATGAGATCAGAGATACCAAACTGAATCTCATGGTTCTTCTTCTTATCATCATCATCATTGTCTTGGTGAGCAAAGAAGTTCTTTGAAGAGCAATCTGGTTTCGAAGTCTCCAACAAGCAAGATTTGATGTGTTGAAGCAGGCTAGGATCTTCTGAAATCTTTCATAGTTCATGGAAAAATAAAGCAAGTTAAGGCATTTGAGTGCCTTGTGATGCAAGTTGAAGCTTTAGGTATTAAGATGGAGAGTTACCAATTCAGTGACGCCCAGCTCAATCACACCGCCCAAGTAAGGGAAACATACAACAGTCTGGAGAAGTCCCATAAAGACATAAGACACACAGGTGCACACATATACATATAACTCTAAAAGTACATTATTGATAATCGGAACCTTTGTCGAGTCTAACAATTATTGCTGACTCATTTATATAAAGAGAACATTATATACCTGAATTGATGCGCTCTAAAGGAAAGAAGCCATATATGAAGAGTCATGAAGAGCAAAGCAGATAGAAAGAGAATTATATATAGTCAGATTCTATTCTTTGAAGAGACCAAAAAAATCATGAAAAAAAGAGTTGTAGAAGACTTACTCTTGCTAGCAAAGAACGAGAGAAGAATTTGCTATCCGCGTACTGAGCGTTGCAAAGCCATATGGTCTCACCCGTAGCCAAAGTTCTTCCTGGCAAACTAAACGTACATAAACAACCAAAAAAAAACATATTAATATTTAGTTTAAATCCTAAAGAACTTAAAACTCCCAACTTAGAATTTCTTAAAATAGCAACAGTACAAGGATCAACAACGCAAAGAGCTCTACTTGAATCCCTCTTAGAGCACCTTTACTAGTATATTATCTTAAGGACAAGACTTGGGTTCACCCTATATGGTGAATCTTTAAATTCACCACCTATTTAATAACCAACCAAAGTGCCAACTAGATTAACAATTAAAAAATATTAAATAATTTTTTAAAAACCAAAATAATTAAAAAAATAAATAGTTTCAGTTTTAATAATGTTAATGTTACTATCTAATCAATAAACTCAAACTCTATACCCTAAATCCAAATTCTAAATCCTAAATTCTAAATTATAAACCCAAACTCTATACCCTAAACCCAAATCTTAAACCCTAAACCCAAACCATAAATCATAAACCCAAAAATCTGAACTCTAAACCCAAACCTATACCCTAAACCCAAATCCTAGACTTTAAACCCAAAACGTAAATACAAAACCCAAACCTTATACCCTAAATATTTAGATTAATATTGATGTTGTTCTTTTGAAATTTAAAGTTAAGAATTAAAGTTTGGATTTAGAGTTCATGGTTTGGGTTACGGTTTAGGATTTGGGTTTAGGGTATACGGTTTGGGTTTAGAGTTTATGGTTTGAGTTTAGAGTATAAGATTTGGGTTTATGGTCTAGTTTTGGGTTTAAAGTTTAGATTTTTTGGTTTATGATTTATGGTTTGGGTTTAGGGATTAAGATTTGGGTTTAGGGTATAGAGTTTGGGTTTATAAGTTAAAATTTAGGGTTTAGAATTTGGATTTAGGGTATAGAGTTTGAGTTTAAAAATTAAATAGTGACATTAGCATTATTAAATATGATATTATTTATTTTTAAATTATTTTATCATTAATCTAGTTGGCACTTTAATTGATTATTAGGGAAGTTGTGAATTTAACGGTTCACCATAGGGGGTGAACCCAAGTCTTGTCCTTTATCTTAAGTGAGATTCTAAAATACAAAATTTAATATTTTAACAAAGTTTAGTTACTGATTAATTTTTAACAAAATTTAACACATGTCATTATAATTTCTACGAATTTCTTAAGAGTTTCTTTTTCAGATATTTTTGTTGTCTCTTTTTTAATTTTTTAAAAATATTTTTTAATTGGTTAGATACTGATGGAGATGTTATCAGACCATATACAATGGGGCTCTTGAATTTTCAATTCAACTATTGAACTCCCACAATGAACATACTTAAAAAAACTAAAATATTACGTGGATACAAATAAGTTAAATTTTTTTAACATGTTGAAAAACAAGAAAATGGGTCCACAATCATGTGTCAACTTTTTAACAAAAAAGGAGGGAGAAAATAATGTATTTGATATTTCTTATCTTAATTGTTTGTGATTAGTTTTTTTATAAGTAGATTAATTTATATTTATTTATTTCATATCAAAGTTTATTATTTTCATACTTTACAAATAGAAACTTATTTTATTTTATTTGGATACAAAATATTTATGTTCATATATAATTCTAATATTTATAATGAACTAATTTAATTTTTATTATATGCAAAAATATAAAACAAAAAATCAATTTTATTTTAAGCTTACTTCTCTTTTTTTATTTTAAATTATTATTTCTGTTAATATGTAGATATTTTATATAAAAGTTAATATGTAGATATACAAGTATATAAAACTAACAATATAAAATAAAAATGATGGGATATAAATATGGTGGGATATAATATTGAATTTTATTAAACAAAATCACTGTATGATATCAAAGTACAACGAGTGTTGAATAATTAGGTAGAGAAAATAATAATATGGAATGTTAAAATGTAAAAAGCAGGGTGCTAAATTTATAAAACATTTGTATATAGTCTTACATTTAATCAAATATTTTTAGTATACAAAAGTCTACCAATTAAGACAGGACTATTGTAAAGGAAAACTCTCAAGAAGAGAGGAAGTACTTATTAGTTTCAGTTGTTTCCTCTTTCTTATTTTATCTATTTACTTTATTATCAAATTTGTAAGAGCTATTCTCATTTTTAATGAGAATGCCCAAAGGAATACCAAATTAAAACTTGTTGGGGGTACTCTAGTTCATAAACAGTACGAGTCATGAGGCATCATCAACCCCTTGGCCAAACAAGTACATAAATAGTAATAGTCACAAGGTATTAGCCCCTTGACCAAACAAGTACATGAAATCTATAGGCGGGGATTGACACTGTGAGGAAATCTGTAGATATCCATCTTCTTGAGATTAAAACGATGGGACATGGTTTACTCTACTTTCATTCCGAATTAGTACTTTTACCATATCTCGAAAAGAGCTATATATATTTATTAATGTAATATTTTTATATGAGAGAGAGAGAACAAACCATTGAGAAGGAGAGAAGACATAGGACATGGAGACTATATAGTACCACTCTTCATCTGAGAGGTCATCTGGTGACAGCATCATACTTCTACTGTTACAATTTTGATAATCATCATCATCATGAGTAGTACTAATAGTAGTAGTACTGTCTCCTTCACGCATACACAGATACAGTGTCCTAAGTTGGCTGCTTCTCTGCAACACATGTTTATAATGAGCTTCGTTTCTCTTCTTCCTCTTCTTCATTTCTCCATTGTAGCAACCTTCTCCCCACTCCAAAACCCTAAATTTAGAATATAGTGCCCAAACACAGTTATATTTACACCTTCCAAACCGATAATTTATAAGAAGAAAAGGGCAATGCAAAGATAAGATCAAGATCTAATCCTTTTTTTTTTGTGTATGACCAAACATAAATTAGTTTTGTTATGATGCAAAGATCAAGACCATGATAACTTGTTTCTTTGGAGTAAAATAACTAAGACCATGATAACTTAATTTTGTTAGATTATACTTACCCAGATTGAGTTGGTGAAGAGGACCAGAAGATTGCGTAGCTCCACTGAACACTTTTTACAGCTACAGCAAGTTGTTTACTTAATAAGCTGTTTCTTCTGCTGCTTCTTCCTCTTGCTGCTTCTACACCATCATCCTTTGTCAAAGACATTCTGTAAATGTCTATAAGAAGAGTTTAGAACTCAAAACATAAGATATACAAGTTACTCAATAAGGAGACAGCCAAAAGGCCAAGATTTATTAAAGAAGTTTGGTATTGAAGCTTTATCTTCTTCTTTTTCTTTCTTTCTCTTTATTGCTTTCTCTTTCTCAGCTGGTCGTGATGGAAAGAGACTTAAGAGAGACTGACTTTAAAGTTGAGTACTGTCTTTAAAGGAGAGAGAGAGAGAGAGAGAGAGAGAGAGAGAGAGAGAGAGAGAGAGAGAGAGAGAGAGAGAGAGAGAGAGAGAGAGAGAGAGAGAGAGAGAGAGGGAGAGAGAGAGAGAGAGAGAGAGAGAGAGAGAGAGAGAGAGAGAGAGAGAGAGAGAGAGAGAGAGAGAGAGAGAGAGAGAGAGAGAGAGAGAGAGAGAGGTTGACTTTGGTCATAATCTTGGTTTTTGGAGCGACTCATATTTTATACATCAATACATATGGTAAGACTGAAGAGAGAGTGTTGGATTCTATTTGGTGAAACCCAAGAATGTTCTCAAAACAAAGTAAGCTGAAAAAATGCAATTGAAAGATTCGGTATTTTTTTAACTTTTTCTTTTATCAGTGATAGATTGTTATTCATCATCAACTTGGTTACTGGCTAGTACTACAATTATGTATATATTTTAAAAGTATTTATCTCGTGATATTCAATTGTTTTTATATGGAGTATTTGATAATTATTTTATGATAATTCCAATAAAGAATTCAAGTGTAAAAAAATTAAACCTAAAAACAACTACACAATAAAAATAAATGCCATAACGTATATATAACTCCAAACTATTAAAAATAACTAACATTATTATTATAGATTTTGACACAATACAGCATAAGGTACATTTAAAAATCAGCAAATTTAATTGAAATTTAGTAACACAAAATAATGTGTATATAAATTTTATTATTAATATCATATAATATAAATTTTATGATCAGTGCGGTATTAGTTTTTATGGTTTTATCAACCATTTAATTTTGGGTCCACGAAGATGTCAAATAAAATAGTTGATTTCATCAAAATTCAGAAAAGTGTATAAGGTAATACAGTAATAGCAATACACTACTTGATAATATGCGCCAGTGGAGTAACTTTTTAAAGATTGTATTTACTTATTATAAACAATACACATCCTCTTATCTATAATTTTTATTTCTTTTTTGCATCTCATAATAACAAATTTTAAACCAAAGTGATATTGGATCATATTGATGTTGGATATGTAAGGGCACTATAGCAATGGTGTAAATTCGACTAGTGCTCTAAACCCTAGTTTTGTATTTATATATATCGTTATCTATGGAATAATAAAAGAACAATCAATTTTCTCATTCTCTAGTTCACAATACGTTATCAGCACCACGAAATCCTACTCACAAAAAAAAATTGATTTGTTTCTAGTTCTCAGTCTCGCCCTATGCCTCTATTCAGATCAACGAGACCTCTAGCCTCTTATCCTTCGAATTTCAGATAAGTCCATCAGAGCTTTATATTATTGTCTCACATTCATAATCACTTTCTAAGGCCATTTCTAACTCAACTCCAAAACACCATTTTTATGTAATTTTTACATAAAAACTTATCTAACCCAACTGCAAAAATCATACTATTTTAGTGTAAAACTATAGTACCACACCAATTATGATGTGTTACTGTTCACAACGATAAACACTGTTCACATGTACTGTTCACATATTACTATTGTTCATGAACTACTGTTCATCGACTATTTATTATTTTTATTTATAAAATATTAGTTTAACAATTATTAATGACAAAGCAAATACATTTAAAATAGTAAAATAAATATATTAAATCAATACAATACATGTATTGAAACAGTTTATTTTAATCTATTATTTTCATATTGTTATATGTTAAAATTGTAAATATTTATTTTAAAAAATAGCTATGTGTGATATAATTCTGTTCAATATTATTACATAATAAATAAATTTATTATATATATATATTAACTAATAAAATAAAATAGTTCAAAATAATATAAAAATGAAAAAAATATAGCTTTGATGTAAATTTTGGTGTCATGGTTGGAGAAAAAAAAAATTTAGTGCTAAAACCACAGTAAAATAATGTAGTTTTTACACCACAATAGTGTTATAGGTTGGAGATGCCCTAATGGTAAAAAATGTTCTCAAAACTCTAACAAATGCTCTCTTTCCCCTCTTTTCTTGTTTTTATATAAAAATTAGTTAGAATACCTCTAAGAATTCAATCATTACTGATGGCCTAACAGTGATAGAACAAATACACATTTTGCTGTGTTCGGTACATTAAGTTAATGATAAAAATATGTTAAAATGATGGACTGAACTAAAAAAACTCATCATTTGTTTTAGATTGTCAATCGACAATCAAATATATTTTTCTCGGTGATGCAAAATTGTGTGATTCATGTGTGATTCATGTTCTCGCCAAGTGATTCAATAGATTCTAAATACATTTTTGTTGTTTCGATCTCTTGTAAAATTTACCAACAATCTTATGTAACATCTAGTTTATCTCCAGTTTTAATTCTTGTATGATATTATCTATGAAATTACCGAGCTTCGATTGACTGCGAGAAGAATAATTGATCAATAAATGAACTGATAGTTCGCTTGCAATGCTCGGAATCAACTTTATAAATACACAAAGTTACCATTTTGATTTGTAGAATTTTACCGGATTATATTTATGTTGCTAACAAAAAAAAACAAGCCGATAGTTATGTCTCTTTTTATCCGTTACTAATGAATGTTGAATGTGGGTTTAAACAATTTCAACGAAAAATGTTTTTTCCCAGATTAGTGTTTAAAATTTTTACGTATTGCGTAAAAAGATATTTTTTTATTTGTTAGGATGGGTTCGGGCCTTCGACCTTAATCTTCCCTGAACCCTGTACCAACCTTCGGTCTTAATCTCCCCTAGATCCGGTATCAGCCTGCGTCTGTACACACATAATGGAGCCTAAGTTATACTGTAGTCAGTACAAATCGAATCCGGAACCGTATTTGCAGCTGCAAACCATTCACCACCAGACTAATTCGTAACGGGGCCTAAATCATACGTGGTGTAGAAAGATGTTTCAACTAAAACACCAGATATTTTACTGAAATTTGATGTTTTATTAATACGAAGAATAAGAAAACCTATAATGGAGCGAAGTGAGATATTTTAATAAGAAAATTTTTTTATCAACGAAGGCGTATTGATGATTTTTTTATAATAGGGGATGATATACCACGAGAAGAGAAAGTAAGCTATTTAAAGTGTTTTTCATATAGGTTTTCTTATTACGATACTTTCACATTAACTAAGGTTGATATACTAAAAAAAGGTTGTTACTTTAGTTTTGGAATAACCGACCTCTTCAAAATGAAAACCTAATAAATTATTGCGTAGTAAATTAATGTATAAACCCCCCTATTATATGTTCAAAAAAAACTCCCCTATTATATATACATGATATTGAGGTTAGTGTATAAATGATTCATAAATTACTGCATAATAAATTAATGTGGTTTTCGCACTAGTGATTTGACATTTTTTTTGAAAGTTATGATTTGACATTTGGATATAAAAATGTACAACATACATTTATGCAATAATGATCTACAGTGACAATTATGTGATTACTTTAGTAATTTATGCCCGTTTTAATAGAATTTGTGAAGAGGGCTGAGGTTATGACACATAAATATTGAAATATAACTCATAATTTAAAATTGTTCCTTAATTGATATAGAGGAAATATAAGTTACATGGAACTAGAAATAGGGCGTGGTTTAACCACATGTCCTTTTAACTATCAAACAACACGCCACCTCAGTTTTTTTGTTATAGGGTTTCATCACCATTTGGTATTTTATCCATCTTGTTATGGGGGGAATGAAACATATTTTAACTAAAAACGATGGAGCGTTGTTTTGTTTCTCATCAATGTCAACAATGATAACTTTTTATTACCCTATCTTACATTATATGACAAACAGAATCCACTTATACGTAGTTGCAAGAAAATGGAATATACTATTTGGATATTTAAGGTTCCAATTTCAATGACAGATTATATAAATGCGCATTTTCTCCGAATAATTCCATAATCTATACAATTAAGACGTAAGTTAAATATTGAAACAAATACAAAGCACTGTTCAAGTTTCTAGAACTTTTGTTTTGAGTAAAAGTTTTTAATTTAAAGCTGAACGTAAGTTAAATAATGTAATTCGGTCTTAATCTCCCCTAGATAGTGAAGTCTTTTTTTTCTTGTCAGCGTATTTATTTATTTCTAACTTCAAGGTACTATTTTGTGTGAAGTTCAAGCAGTAAAAAATAAATAAATTTGAAAGGCAAGAGAGACACTGGTGAAAATAATTATTGGTCTATCTGGACCATCTCTATCCACGAATCCCACATAATTTAGTAACGCACCACTTGTGGTTGCATGCATTAATTTCCATAACGACAAAACTTTGTGTTTAATTGTAAACTACATTATTTCCTTCTGTCAAAACATAACCACTGTAATCAATAATATCATATACTGTAGTATTTGTGTGTGCTTTCTATATTGTGTATTTTCAAAAATTAGTATTGAATATGTGCTATAGAGTCTAGACTCCTTCATATATAATAAATTTAAAATCATAGTCTGAAAGTCTATAAACTAATTTATTACATTAATTAATCTACATATAACAAATCATATAGTCTAAAATCCTATACACCAATTGGACACCACGATAAAAAGAGAAGTATAACAAATCAAAACATGGTACGAGCTACAGTCGTTCAGAAAAAAAAAGAGGTACGAGCTACAGAAGAGTGATCATGTCACGATAAATATAGTGAAATTGAAAATTTAAAGCCTCAATTATTTTGTTAAGACGCAGGGACATAGGCATTGATTACCCGCGACACAACTGACATTCAATTTTTTTGTTTGTACTATTTTTTTAACCACGACAATGCACGTCTTCAGATAATACATCGTTTATGGCAATCATCTTCTTAATTTTATTTTTAAAATGATTTACATACATTCGTGCTAGAAAACTAAAACAGTTTAAAAATACAACATACTCCATCACACACATGAACAATAAAACAATTTAAAATACAACTTTACATGTAGTATAAAGGTTTTTCATACGTATTAAAACTTTAATTGGTAAAACATTAGCATAATCACTATGTTTTTTTATCATCCGATCAATAGTTTTTTAAAAATTATTTACAAGGTGCTAATGTTTGCCAAATACTCTTTGTTCAATACTCATAAATGAAGATTTTGGTTGATCATTTACATATAAAATATATAAAAACTAAAAATAATTATATATAATTAATTTTTTATTTAATGATATCAAAAATTTATGCTTATATTCAAAATTTAAATTTATATATAAAACGAAATTTACAATAAAAATAAATTTAACCTTTTTAAATAATAATATTTTACATTTAAAAATAATTTAATTTATATAATAATATATGGTTCACTATTTTAATAACAAAAACATAGAATAATATATATTAGATACTACAAATATATATATATATATATATATATATATTTAGAAATAAATAAAATTTTATACCACATATTAACTTTTATAATAATATTATATATTCATCATTTACCACTTTACCAATCACATAATTAAATATATAAACGAAAGCATATATCTTCTTTAACATACTGATTTTATAGCACGCTGCTACTGCTTTATCATCAACTCCACCAATCAAAGTGTAAGAAAGTTATTAAATTTTCTTTTATACCATAATTTATACTCTATGTGTTCCATAATATAGAAGTTTTGAGATTTTCATATATTTTAATAATAAATTTACATTGCTAAAAATAACCTTTATTTAATATTGTAATTGCAAAAAGTTCAATTTATTTTAATAGTAGTTGTTTTAATTAATGTGGGTAAAACTACTAAACAAGCTTAAAATTGCAATGAAACACAAAACTTTTATCTTTGTAAAATAAAAATATCTGACAAAAGAAAACAAATCAAATTTCAGAATTTCTATCTTCATGGGACTAAGAATGTACATTGTTTTATTTGATTTTGATAGTTATTTAGCTAAAAATAGAAAAAGTGAAAAATTATCAAATATATGCATTGAAAATATAAAATAACACTTATAATAAAACAGGTCCATTTTAAAATGTACAATGACATTTAGAACAGGTGAAGTGATAAATGGAATGGAGGGAATAGAAGGACATTCTTTAAAAAAAAAAGATACAAGGACATTTGAAATGGAACAGAAGGAATAATAAATATTTTTTACGAGCGCATTGAGGGCCTTTTTGATACAGAGACTTGAGAGACACTTATTAACTCTGTGGGCCAAATAGAAGTTTTTTTCTCGAAAGCCTATTGATAAACCTTCTTTTTTTGTTAGTTAAACCCGAAAGTTGGTTAATGTTGAGGATTGACTTCTGGTAGGGAATTGTGGAGGGAGGCCCATGTACAGCACAAGAAACTCTTTCAGATGATTTGGAAGCTTGGACTTTAACACATGTATTATCTTAACAAACAACACTACAAGTTCACTAGGAATAGTTTGCCTACTTGAGCTACCCTGAGTCCCAATTCTCAGTTCAGTGAGATGATCTGTAGACACTTTGAGATGAACTGTTTCTTTGTTCTTCTTAACTTCAGGTTGTCAAGTCAGGTCAGTGTTGGAGACAGGCCCGGCCCATGGCACAAGCCACATAATTAGGGTCCAATCCTTGAATTAAAAAAGTTTCATTACAAATTTGTTGTGTTTATGTGTATTGTACGGTTTTTTTATATGGGCTTAGGACATTGTCAAAAATTTGTTTATATTGGTCTGGCGCTGGTTGGAGATGAAGGATGATACAACTTGCCCGAGAGAGTTGGGGGGAGAGAAACTGGTCAAAACAATCCTGTAAATGACTTACATGGGGAATGACAAGAAGCAAACATGTTTTAAGAGGAAGGACTTATGCACTGAATGTATGGACTAGTTTTAGGTAACAATAGGTTTCCCCATGAATTTTTTGAAGATAAAATCATCACTAAAACTGAAATTTTGTGGAGCTAAGGTATCATCCTTCATACCCTGCAGTAATAGAGGTGGATGGCCCAAGAGACCAATATCGAGAGGAGTGTTGGATGGAGTCAAAACCAAGTTTGTAGTAATACTAGAACATGCTACTGACTGCACAAAAGGTGCTGCAGCATCTTCACATCAGACATAATCCCAAATTCAATGAAGAAAATTCTCAATAATCTACAACTTCTTTTTTGCTTCTCTGATTCTATATTTCTACATGTACACCTAAATAAAACAAGATCTCGTGTTTCTCACCTACAACAACAACAAAGCTGGAGATTCCTCTTTCATATCTCCACTGTCATTATCATCATCATCAATAGGAAAATGACGATCTACAAACCGGTTCCATTTTCTTTTCATTCCCTTGAAGGACCACATGGATGGGGATCCTCCTGCAGAAGAGCTTTCTCCTTCTTCTTCTGTATCATGGAATGTTCCATACGAAGGTGATGGAGAGGACATAGGGATGTTCAGAGAAGCCGCCTTCACCATAGCCGCTCTGTATTCTTCGTCATGTTCCTCAACTACCGATTTCTGCCGCACGATTTTCTGCTCCACCGGTATCTCCATAACTGCTTCCTCTTCCACCATCAACTGAAAATTGTTCACATTTCATAAATCAACATCTTCCAAAAAAAAAGCTGAATAGAGGTACTACTCACATCGAGAGCTCTCTGTGATTCCCTTTGAATCCAGATGATGGCGTGATCCGCTGTGGCGTTACATGAGAGAACTAACTGGTCAAACCTCCCATCAACTGGAACAGCTGTTCTCACAACGGGTGGATATCTTCCTAATCTGCACCAAGGAAGGAGCATTCACTTTGATGCAACTTTGGAGTTGATGGACTATAAATATAAAAGTGGTATTAATAGCTACTACCTCAAGGGCTTGCGCACAACGATGTGGTATAACCTACCAGGTGCATATAGACGCCTTGTATCCTTGAGCTTCTTCTCCTCGAATGTGAATGTATCTTTCACACATGTGAGACACAACAGGCATGGCAAGCTTGTTAACATTGCAAAACATAGACCCCATGATTAGATTCTTCTCTACACACTTGATGATGCTTCTAATAATAATAATGTAGTAATAATTAAATCAAATACCAGATGATTGACTTGAAGACATCCTCCAGAGCTGTGGTAGTCCGAGGTAAGAAATCATCCTGTAGAACGACAGAGTTGATGACGTCAGCATAGGAGACAGCTAGATGGAGAGACATACACCTGGGAGGAGCAATAGCAAAGCATCTAATCCTATTCCTCTCAATGTTCCCCAGCCTCCCACTGTTCTGAACAAGAAACAAGACGAGCAAGGACACAACCCCTGCACCTAGAGAATGCCCAACAAAGGTCAAGGAATAACTCGGGTTCTCCTCCAGTAATCGATTCAAAACCTCACGCTCCTCCTCAAAGACCCACACGGCGGCCTTTAGCAACCCGTTGTGAACGTAACCTCCGTCAAACTTAGTCTGGCCAAGTTTGTTATCAAGCAGAAGCGCGTAATCGCTCTCCTTGGCCAAATTAAGCCCTCTGATGGCAAGCACAACGGCGTCGTTTTCATGATCCAGGTAGATCATGTAAGGGGTGACACGGCCTTGAGTCTGGTCATAGTCTTTCTTGAGGATGACGTGATGAGGGTCGAGGCCGTAGCCGCCGGGAGGAGCCCAGATAGGGTTGTGGAGATCGTCTTCGTAGACGGCTAAGATGAAGCGGCAGAGCCGAGGGATGGGGTCGAACTCATGGGAAGTGGCTAATCCCCAGCTCTCGCTCTCGTGGCCTGCTGAGTACATACATTTCTTCCACAGCCAATGGGAACAGCCCAAGCAGTATACACATTCAATCACAGGGACACAACAGAGTATCGACATGGGAACTGTCGAGCATTATATATATATATATTGTGCCGTAAAGAAGTCAGATTTGCAAAAGATGAGGGAATGAATCGGTAATGGGATGGGGATTTTCGGACAGAAGCTACTGATCGGAGATTGATCAGTGTGTGTGGCTCTAAGAAGAGAGAGAGAGAGAGAAGGGAATCATAAGCTGGTCGGATCAAGCTGGATATCAGGAATTTGTATCACGAGTGACTGCGAAGAAAAAGCATCAAAGTGATTTCAATCCTGGCTGATGAAAGACAAATTAAAAACACTAATTAGAGAGAGAGAGAGAAAGTAGACGAGTGTGATTTGATTTATCAACGAAAACTCTCAAGTCAAAGCCAAGTTCGTGGTAGTGGTTTACAGACAGAACCGATGAAGAAAGAGAGTTGTAAATAAGAAGAATCTAACAAACTCACCACAGAGAGATGCTGGGAAGATTCCATTTAGCAAGACAGCTAACAACAAGAGTGGAGAAGAGTCTGGAGGACTAAAAGACGTGCACTTTCGTCTTACTTTACTTAAAGAAAGCAAGGTAAGGAGGAATGATTTTATTAACATCGACGAGTCAGTCGGGTCATGAAAGGTAGATGGGCTTTTTAAGATAAAGGGCCCATTAAATTTGTCATATTCGTCCTCCACGCTCATGATTAACACGTTTCTCCACATGCACTCTAATCTACAGTACGCCCGAGCGTACGCGATCAGTACTTGTCCTTTACTTAACGTCACCAAATCCATTCATTCGATTGACTTTTTGCCGGCCAATCAAAAATAGTTTGGTGCCCCATGAACACTGGATCAGGTAAGTATTCCGTCTGCTCTGCTGGAGATCCTACTACTTGTGTCGTTCGATTGGGATGATTTTGGCATATTGGTCTTTGTTTTGAAGCAGAAGTAGTTGAGTTCCTTGGGAAAGTGGCCTTATTGCAGGGATTAAATACTTCTTCTCTCAATAGAATCGCCCAGGTCCTTGTTCTCAAGCGTTACGGTCAGTATCATCAATATGATTTTCTTTTCTATTATTATTATTATTGTTATAATGGTTTTTCCGTCCATCCACAATGATTTGGGCAGAGAGAGGGGATTATGTGGTGCGTAGAGATGAGGAGGTGGAGGGTGTTTATTTTCTCCTTCAAGGACAGGTTAGGTTCTTCTTTCTGTGTCTTTGGAAAATACTATATCTTTCAAAAAGGGTTTGTTTGTTTGAATAGTGTTTTTTTTTTTGTCTCTCTTTATGTTTTTGCAGGCTCAGGTTGTGGGATCAGCAGGAGATCACGAAGACGACTCCTCGGAGTTCCTCTTGAAACCATTTGATTTCTTCGGCCGTGGTATTTTTGGGAATGTTTACTCTGCAGATGTTGTTGCTCTCTCACCACAGGTATGCTTTTCTTCCCTTCCCTTCCCTTCTCTTCTTTCTTTATACTCTGCCTTTTGTTGACCTCCTCAATCATGTCTCTCTTCTTTTCAGCTTACATGCTTGCTGCTCATGTCTCACCATTCTTCTTTGCTTGACACCAACCCCATCTCTGATTCAGATAAGGAACAACCCTGTCTTGTAGAACGCATTTTGTCTCTCGATCCTTTAGATGTACGCATTCTCACCCCTTTTTACCATTCTCTTTGTGGAATCAATCCCTTTAAAACTATTTGTTGTGCTTTCTTGTAGCTGACTCTTTTTCGAGGTTTCACTATACCCAATGCTCCAACCTTTGGAAAGGTTTTTGGAGGTCAATTAGTTGGTCAGGTTTGTAATTACTACTCCTACGGCCTCATCTATCTTACTAACCTTGTATGTATAGCCTTTTTTATGTGCGTAGCTATTTATACCAAATGACTAGTGTACTCACGATTGCCTACAGGCACTTGCCGCAGCAACAAAAACTGTTGATTTTGCCAAGATTGTTCATAATTTACACTCCTACTTCCTCCTCGTTGGAGATATAAATAGTAAGCAAATTGCTGCTTGAAAACTATTCCTGCTTTTCTCCATGCATTTTTTGAATATTAACTCTTTTGCTTGGCAGTTCCCATCCTATACCAAGTTCACCACTTACGTGATGGCAACAGCTTTTCCACCCGAAGAGTAGATGCTAGACAGAAAGGCAAAACCATTTTCATCTTGTTTCCTTCCTTTCAGGTCTCTTTTTTATAACATTCCTCCAAATACCTCCTTGTTTAATTGCTGCTATAACACACACAACGAATTAACTTCTTCTTTTCTCTTGTCTAATTACAGAGAGATCAACAAGGTTTCGATCACCAAGAGTCGAACATGCCTCATTTGTCACCTCCTGAAACGGTAAAAATCATGTCTCCCATACTTTTGAGGCTTATTATAAAGAATGGCCCATCATTGTCATTTTTCTGCTGCAGCTTGTAACAAGGGAGGAGATGATTCAACGGCGTATAACTGATCCTCTGCTACCTCGGTATGTATGTATGTTGAAGTATTGTCCCAGAGCAATTATTTCAACAGTGAAATCACTTTTTTTATTCTCATTTCAGGGATTACCGAAACAAAATTGCAACTGAAAAAATTCTGACATGGCCTATAGACATTCGATTCTGTGAGCCAAGTTATTATACAGAACATACCAAGTCTCCTCCAAGGTCAGGTCATCATTGTTCTCTAAATCCTGATAAACCAATTATATTGTGGGCCATATTTCATTTCGTCACTCTTTACCACCAAAGCTAAATATTTATGTGTTTACTCATAGAAAAAAAAGAAAAAAAAGCTTCTCAACTCATCTTGCAGATTGAACTATTGGTTTAGAGCAAGGGGAAAACTTTCGGATGACCAAGCTTTACACCGGTGAGAAACTCTACTTCAGTGGTATCCTAAGCATCGCCAGTTGATATATTTGAAATGCTAGACTATTAGAATCAAGATCATCTTAGGTCATTGACAACTTCGGGGGGCTTTGTTTTGACATATATCTACTCAAGTGTTTACGAAAAGCTTTTGATTATGCTTAGGAAACTAAATATATTGGTGAATACCACTGTTGCACAGATGTGTGGTTGCGTTTGCTTCAGATCTGATATTCGCATGTATCGGTTTAAACCCTCACCGCAGGAAGGGCATGAGTACAGCTGCTCTTAGCCTCGACCACTCGTAAGCTTATTCTTTTTCTTTTCTTTTCTTTTAGCCAATTGTGTGTGTGTGTGTTTGCACTATTCTTGGAAACCACTCGTAATATAAATTCTACACTTTTAAAATATATGAAGGCAATGGCCTCAAGCGATTGTTTTCAACTCTTGTTAATTACCTTTGCATTGCAGGTTGTGGTTCCACCGACCTATAAGAGCTGATGACTGGCTGCTCTTTGTGGTAAGAATACAGTGATTTTCTGAAGAAGTAAATCCAAATGGTTGGTTTTTGTAAACTGAAACTCAAATTGCATAAAAACACTTGAACAGATTTGAGAGCCATAAACCATTTATATTCATGTGAAGATGCCACTGAAGGTTGTTTAGATTAGAACAAGTTGCTTGTTTAGCTGCTACTCTATGTTTGGTTTATATCCATACTACTTGTGTATTGTTTGGTTAACCAAATTCAGGACGAGAGAAATGTACTCACAAAATTAATGATCTTGTGCAGATGGTGACTCCCACATCATTCCAGAGTCGCGGTCTGACCACTGGAGAAATGTTCAACAGAAAAGGAGAGGTACGTTGTTTCATCCCTTTTACCCCAATAAAAGAGACATTATATACTAAGAGACCATTGAAGAAAGAAGAACCTAGTGTACTTGTGACAGCTCTTTATAATCATCAAATCTTTGTTAAGAAAAGTTATCTAGTTGAATACAATTATGGATCTCTTGTTATTGTTTTTGGTCAAGCGTAAAGAGAGTGTAATTTCTGATAACATTGACGTGGGCAGCTGGTGGTATCATTGACGCAAGAAGCTCTGCTAAAAGAAGCTGTGAATATTAAGCCCATCTTCGGCGCCAAGCTCTAAGTGACAGACCATAGAATTTATGCGACAAGAGTTTTTGCATCTGTTACATTACACCTCGCAGTCACACTCTGATGCTTAAATCATG
Source organism: Raphanus sativus (assembly GCF_000801105.2). Lineage (NCBI taxonomy): Eukaryota > Viridiplantae > Streptophyta > Magnoliopsida > Brassicales > Brassicaceae > Raphanus > Raphanus sativus. The sequence continues at coordinate 1,469,965 of NC_079513.1, read as the reverse complement.
AATCTATTATATTAAAATAGAGTCTACTGTTTGACAAATTGCTATTTAATTATTTTTTATAACATATTTGATTATTTACATTAATCAAGTACATCACACATTTATGATTCATAAATATTTTTTTATTTATCGTTTTAATTCTTAAAAAGTTAATTCATAAATACATCATATTAGCTTTTCTAAATTTAGTTCGTAATTTACAAATTAAACCTAAATTTAGCTCGTAATCTACAAATTAAAAGAAATAGTCATTTTTATTTCGAAATGCAATAGTTGATCATTTTCACTTCAAAATGTGTTATTAATATAAAATTTTATTAATTAATGTTGTTGTTTTTTGCTTAAAATAAATTAATGTTGTAATATTTTTATACATGTGTTAGTTATTTATTAAAAGTTTATGAATTTATATTAACTATAAAAAATATAAAGAACCTAGTATAAAATACAAATAATTTTGAAGTTAAATTTTTTTTTTTCCGTCAAGAAGTTTTTATATTGAAAGAATGGGCTAAGCCCAAAATACATTCCGAAATCCACATACATAAACAAAGGCCGTAAACCAACAAGCCCAAAACATATTCCGAATACTAGGTTCTTTATATTTTTTATAGTTAATATAAATAAACTTTTAATATTTTTTAAAGTCATGGTTTTTAGAGTGAGAAATATTTTGAAACTTGGAAGAGTTCTACAAACTTCAAAATAAACTTTTTTGTTGACAACAAACGGGGTCGTTTAGTGGACAAAAACTTGTAACGTCATTATTAATAATCTATTACTATAAAGAAGGGTGTATCCTTCCTGTTGCGACAGCTAGGACGCCACGTCATAAATAAGGCATGTGCGACGTCGACACGTGTCATATCTTACCAATCCGCTGCGTTTCATTAACTAATCTGTGCAACCGTTTGGGCTTTACTCTTTTATGGGCTTCATGTTAATTTCGTTTGGGTTGGTCGTTTTTTTTTTGTCACAGGGTTGATCATTTTGTTGTATCCAACCTTTTGTTATTAGACATAGATGAAGTGTCGCATTTCAATTAGGGTTAATCCCAGCTCTTCTTCGTCGCCTCCCCAGCACCAATGTTGCTTTGTTCTTCTCCATCGCTCTTTCATCTTCTTCCTCAGATGCCAAAACGGTACCAGTAACTGAAACTCATCTTAAAACCCTCCATTAAATCTCTTACATACGATTCCTATTCAATGCGATTTTTCTGTTTCTGAAAAGCGATTTTTCTGTTTCTATGGAAATTTATGTTATAGAGTTTGCTTAATGCTTGAGAGGATTGAACTAATACATTCAACATAACACCGACTGAGATTATACGGCGGTGGTATGAACATGTTCAGAACTTCTGCGGCGACCACCTTCAACGGAGGGCTTCTTAGAAATTTATCAACTTTCCTGAAGCGTCAAAGATATCTCAAAGCGTCCACAGCCATGGAGAGATCCAAAGTCCAGAGTATTATACGGAGCCAATCGTGCGTTTCCTTAGATCTTTTTCTTTCATCTTTTTTAAAAAAAAATTTTGGTATGCTTACTTCCTCTGTATTCTTTTACTGGAATTCTCTTTGTCTTCCGGTGGTTTCACGGCGGATCCATCACTTGAGTTTAAGGTTGTTCATAATGTGGGCTCCCAAATAATGGATTTGACAGGTTTTAAGTATTTTTTTCATGCATAAAGCTTGGATTCATATTTAGCTATTTAGTAGGAGAAATGAGTACTGAAGAAATAATTAATATATTATCTAATATTTTCTTGCACAACACATTATTTAGCAACAAATCTGTTTCTAAGAGAGCTACATATGTACGTACTATGTAATTCCTAATTTAGTTTTCTTGGTAAATCAAGTTTTGATTTAGAAACATTGCGGCTATCTCTATAACTATGCAGATCTGTGTGAGAGTATATGATTGGGCAATTGATGTGTCTTGGTTTTTGCAAGTGTTAAGGAATTCATGTTGTTTTCTTTGTGCTTCTGAACTCTTATCTTGATCCAGAGTACAAAGACTACATAGGTAATTTGATCAACACTCTTTGTGCATTTTCAAAAGTTACATATCAGTTGATTATTTTCTTTGATGTCCTGTGTTATAATCCCTCAACATTATAGAGTGTAGAAGTTTAGTAGTCCAACAAGTTGATCACATATAGAAAATATTGAACTGCTTTTTCATTGTGTTTAAAAGTATCCATTATTCATACTTCATCTGTATGAATGATGACATGCCATCGGGTTTGACCGAGAATGTATTACAGCGGACGTAGCGCTGGTTTAACTCCATTGGTGCAGGCTTAGCAATATCGCCAGGTGATGTAGCTTTAAAGGTTTCTAATCTTAATCCCAACTTCTCATCAGCCCCTCCATCATTCACCAAACAGATTTGTGGGCCTACCAAAATAGAAAAGCAGAAACGTTTATGCAGCTTATTTGCCATTTCTGCTGGAGAACAGAGGTAGCTGCTGCAAATACTGAAGGAAGCTGAGAGCTTGACTTCTTGAACGGCGTCAACCTTGGTTCTCAATTTCCAAGTCATTTTTCAGTTCCACGGTAAATTCTTTACTCTTTAGTTTGAGATATTATACCATGCTGAGTGGCTATTTCTTTGGTAGTTTTGCTGGCTGTTTTAGATTGCTAAACTGGAATATGAAGCTAGAGTGGAAATCATTGTGAAGGATGGCTTTTGTCTGATAAAATGATGCAAATGAGTGATGGAAAAAGGATAGAAGCATTGCAAAGGACAAGAATTCTGAGACAACTGTGAGATCTACATATTTACATTTTGATACTACGGAAACTTAAAAAATCTTTCATCAGTTTTAGACTTTCACCCTAATTGATTTATGCCCACAATCTCAAACAAGTAAGACATCTGCATATATTCTAACAGATGTGTGTTTCTTATGTTGTCTCCAACATGTAACTAATAGTGTGATCTTTCTCTTTCTTTTTTTGAATATTCGGTGGCCACAATCAATGATTTCCAAAAAGCTTTTATATCTAAAGAACTATGATGCTATGTATTTTCCTCCATTACTCTATTCCAAACTTTTTATACCTTTCTATCGGAGGAGCTCCATTTCTAACATTTCCAGACTTTGTCACTCACTTTCTCTATAATTGACTTAAAAGTAATTTAAGTTTGGCTCCATTTTCTTAAATTTTGGTTTTCTGGGTTTAATGTAGTTTTGAAGTAAATTGTAAACTCAATAACATTATGCAACTTATCGGAACATGTATATTTGTTTTGTTTGATTCTTTGTAAATGGACATCTGACTCTAAAGACTAATTACAGTTAGGTTAGAGAGTACACCAACGAAAGTATAATTTTAAAATGAATGGTAAAACAATTAGTTACAAATGTTTTTAAAAAAATTGTAAACGTTAATGCTACTTAAATTAAAAATAAAATTAAACATTTAAATAAATTTATACTGTTATTTTATTTATTCGTCCGCCCGTAGGGCGGGTTTACCCTAGTAATAATAAAAATCAGAGTCGAAAGAGAGTAGAGGAGACGCTTCCTTGTTGACAAAAAGAAAAAGAGACGCTTCGTTAATCGTTAATAATACGCTCTCTCGTTCGCTCTCTACCTTACTTTTCGAGGCACATCAAATCTGAAACGGGTTTCAAAAATTGGGAAGGGAATCAATGGCGGAGCATGAGGTGGAGAAATTGGAGAGGGAAGTGAGGGAGATGGCGAAGAAGATATCAGAGTACAGGAATACCCTACCGGATCACCTCAGCAACACCCTTGACATTGCTTCCGGCTCGGATCCTATGCCCTTGTCTTCTGAGCGCCTCGCTATCCCACCAGGTTTCCCTTTGTTTTTCCCTTAATTTCCAAAATAAAAAAAAAAAAAAAAACGAATTTTGAATAAGCAGATTGAAAAATTAGGGCTTTTTGACATTTTGGGTTCATTCAAGAGAGGTTAAATACATCTCCTACTCATATGGGACATTTGAGGAGATTAAATACAAATTGATTATTATTACTCTTTTGCAGAGTGTCTTAGAGTATGATTGTTTCTTTTTTTTTTTGTAAATTATTATTTGATGCAGAAACACAAGCAGCACCTCTTACTAGGTTAGTAGGAAGTGAAGAGCAAGAGCGTGAACAGAAAATGGTTCAGCTCAAGGATATTGTGTCTAGGAACGCTGAAAATATATCTAAAGCTGTAAAGAGAGTGCGTGAATGTGCAGACCGGATTCACAGACTCGATTCTTTGGACAAAGGAACAAGAAGAACCATTCACCCTGCTTTCACTAGGCGCAGAATTAACTGACGACTCCCTCCTCTTTATCTCTCCTTTCTCCTTTAGATTCTATTCTCTCTTAAAGAGCTACTGCTGATTTGTTAAAAGAATATATATATGTTATCCTACATTAATTGTGGCTGTGTACATCAATCTCTCTCTCTTTTTTTTTTTTCTTAAATCACAAAAGTATCCTAGCTACATCTTCATTTTGCATTATCATATCAAGTTATCTAATCATTCATACACAATCTTAACTCCTCATGTTCTTGTTGTTAAGCCCTCTTTTGGCACTGATTTAAAACATTATCATCACTGTTTTTTAGAGAACATATTTCGAAATGAAAGAAAGAATGTTGTTTTTGTTGATCGCAAATGATACAAGATTATTCCTTGTTTGTTGGGGTCTTTTGGAGAAAGAGTTCTAAGAGTCACTATTTGTCTATTTCTCGTGCACGATAGGGCTGTAAATTGGAAACCACATGTTCCTTGTTATGTAATCAACTGTCTCCTCCTGTTGATTCAAACCCAAAGATGCAATCAGATTCTAACTTCTAGTAGTAAGTACATTGGTGGTCATGTTTTGATACCTTAGACATGTGACTGAGATCTCTGGGACCAACATCCCCATGCCCTTCTACTATGTCATCGCATACGGCAGCTCGTAGAACAGCTGCCCCAACCTCTGCTATTATGTGTCGGATGCTGCAATTTTGTTCCAAACCGTTTTTTAGATAACTAAACATACGAGAGAATGAGAGGGAGTCAGAGGAAATTAATACTTGTTGATTGAAGGGTAAAGGATGCCTTTTTGGACTTCTTCCGTCAGTCATGTAAGAAGCAAGGCTGCATTATATATTTTCAAAAATTATATAAATTTAATCGCCAGTCTTACTATATATCATAAGAAAGAAGAGAACCAAATGCAAATCTTCTTACCATTCAGCAGCTGCTAGCAGCATTCCATCAGTCACAATCCGTGCACCGGATAGAAGAGTCCCTAACCCGATCCTGTACAGCACAGTTGATATGAGCTCAACTTATGGATTAAAATGTGACTCAATGAAACAGCTTTCAAGAATCAAAACGAACCCGGGGAAAAGGTACATGTTGTTGGCCTGATTCACATGCCCAACGTTACCATTCTCTGCAAATGCGAAAAAAAAAATGATTTTTTCTTTCCAAGATTTTCAGCAGCTAGAGTTAGAAAAACCATAATCACTATAGCATACCAAGTTGAATCCACTTCCAAAGACTATGTTTTCTCCGGCGTGCTTAAAAGCATCAGCAGCAGTGCACTCGGCTGTCACACAAAGCAAAAGTTTTCAGATCAGATCAGATCTTTCAAGGAAAACGTTACATCATTTTGGAAAGACAAAACACACAAACCATTTAAGGTGGGATTCGACATAGCAAAAATGGCGAGTTTGCATGAATCAGATTCTCGCATTGCCTTGAGGACCTTTGCATAATTGAAAACCAGTAAACCATAGAGGTCAGTACAACAGTTGACTAAAATATCATGAAAGTTTGTTGAAATCAGGTTTCACCTACTTCTTCATTGAAGATGCCACCAACTCCAGATAAACCAAGAAGAACATGTGGCCTCACTGTCTTTACCTTAACAAATTTGTACAAGGAAAACATGACAACATTCTTATGTCTCAACTATCAAGAACACATGAGGCTTAAGTTTACCACTTCAACGATACTTGCTCCCTCACGTATCTCAGCTGGTGGGTCAAGTTTTGACCTCTCCGTGGTGACAAGACCCTGAAGCACAATCGGAGTCGTTTTCATACATTTATCCAAGATCTTATGAGGCAATCAGATGAAGAAAACAATATGCAGAAAATGGATCAATTTTAAAAATGTTTTTGATGACGTCAAGTAAGGGGATGTCAGAGACTTACATCTTTATCTATCAGGTAAAAGTTTTTAGTTGCTTCAGCGAAGCTGATGCCAGCCATTCTCGCAACTGCCTGTACTGCCATCTTAGTTACACCGAGACCGGCACTTAAAGGAACATAATACAATATTAGTAACAGAATTTTCAAGTGTATTAACCAAGTAAAGTACCTTCCAGCTCCCACCACAACAATCTTTTGATTGACAAAGGCCGACCTTGGGCTCTTACAGTTCCCAATAGTCCAGCGAGAGCAACACCAGCAGTTCCCTGAAGTAACCTATTGTTGTTAAAAAGAGTTGGTATAAAGTAAAAAGGAGCAGAAATTGAGAGCCACACACCTACCTGGACATCATCATTGAACATGCAAAACTTGTTCCGATATCTTTCCAAAGTTTCAAAAGCCCATTTCGCTTGGAAATCTTCAAACTATTATATGATGGAAGAAAAAGAAACATTTTTCGTCATCATTACCACACCAAAAAAGGTATATATATAATCCAAAGACGTAACCTGTACGACAGCCTTAGGCCAACGAGTGAATGCAGCTTCCATAAATTCATCAATAATCTCAAGGTACTCATCTCCTTCCAACCTAGGCTGTTTAAGTCCTAATAAATCTGTAAAATGAAAGGGAAGTGGGGTAACACATCCATAGAAAGTGCATCATCATATCGACTAATCAGAGTATAGCTTACAGAGAGGATTCTGTAGGAGCTTTTGATTATTGGTGTCCACATCCAACATAATTGGCAAAACCTGAAGAAGAAGAACAAGGAGATGAAACCTGTGTCTTATAAAAAAAAAACAGAACATCTGGTGAAGGGTCCACATACTCTGAGTGGATTGATTCCAGCAGCAGCGACGTACATGTCAAGCTTTCCAATAGGAATACCAATACCTTGGACGCCAAGATCTTCTGTATGTTTGGTAACTAATTCTCGACAGTGATTACTTATAGAACTAAAGAAACTGAAGGCAAAAGACACATAGCACATCTATTAAAGACCAATTACGATTCCGAAAATAGAACTCCGACGAGAAAAACAAACCAAAAATATTAACCAAGTGAAAAGAAAATAACCTGAACTCTTGGCGTGATCTTTGAAACCCAGAAGAGAACTACATGCAAAAAAAAAAAAAGATAGAAAGATGGAGTTAGACGACATGGTAAGCTTGTTCAAATGGAAAAATAACATTAAATTCTTGTACTGATCTTCTGTATGTTTGGTCACTAATTCCGATAGTGTGTAAACACAATGAATTTGTACTACTGAGGTCAACCTGCATAAACAAAACAATGATTAAACTTAAGAGTCGAATGTATGTCTAAACTAGATCAAGGAAAAAAAGCATCATATACATAAAGAATTAGAAATACGCATAACTGGAACAGAAGAAGGATAAATACTTACCTCATCTCTCAACACTAGGAAGATTGTGTTGATGACAAGGAACAGAGGCAGCCAAATCTCATTTTCATTCTAGAAACTCGGCAGTTCTTTTGTTTTTTTTTTCTATTTGGTTTGAGCATTTTCATTAGACCTGGCGCGAGGCCTTTTGTGTTTAACTTAAGTGACCAGAAACCTCATCATTTGTATCCTTTAGTCTCTTGGCTTTCATTTAGCTTGAGTGACTAGGATCTCAAGCAATTCCAGAGGATAGAGTAATTAATAAGGTGTGACAGCCTCATTTGCATTTTAGCATTATGGGACTTTCGTTTGGCTTTTAATTTCACTTGAGTGACTAGGATATCAAGCAACTCCAAGTGTTTAACTCTGGTAACTAGTAGGAACTTTTCAGAGAGGTAATTAAGATTACCTTGTTACGAGGCATTTGTTTAAAGGCCGAGTGACTAGGAAAACCGAGTTATGCATGGAAATTCCGCAGGACAAGCCACATGTGTTCTGTCATCAGGGACATTTCGGAAAGGTAATTAGAATTACCTATAGTACGAGGCATTTGTTTATCTTTGTGACCAGTTTACCACAGGAACAACTCTTTGTTCAATCATTTTGAGATTACCTTGTTTCAGAGCTTTTGAGACTAGAAAACCATGGGACAAGCTCTGTGTTCTATCATCAAGGACATTTTAGAAAGGTAATTAACATTACCTTATTTGCTTATAGCTCGGTTGATTAGAAAAGCCAACTTATTCAGGGACAAGCTTGTTCGTGTAGAATCAGGGACATTCAAGCAACTCCAAGTGTTTAACTCAGGTAACCAGGATCCAAAGTAGCCCAAAGGGACAACCTCATTTGCAATCTAGCGTTAGGTGACATAGGGACGTTTCAGAGAGGTAATTAAGATTACCTGATAAGCTCACTTGAGTTCTGTCGTCAGGGACATAGGTAATTAAGATTACCTGATTTCGAGACATTGGTTAAGAGCTGGGGTGACTAGGAAACCGAGTTAGGCAGGGACATTCTTGACTCTACCGCATGACAAGCTCACTTGTTTTCTGTTATGAAGCATTTGTTTATAGCTCGGTTGACTAGGAAACCAACATTACCAGGGACAACACATTTGTGTTATGGTAGCAGGGACACTCCCAGTTCTACTGTGACCAGGACATCGTGGGAAAAGCTCCTTGTTTCAGAGCATTTGATTATATCTCTGAGACTAGGAAACAAGTTCTATAAAAAAAGCGGGACAACCTCATTTGGGTTCTGGCATCAGGGACGTGTTAGAGAGGTAATTGAGATTACCTCGTTTACAAGTCATTTGGCAACATGACAAGCTCGCTTGTGTTTTGGCATCAGGGACGTTTCAGAGAAGTAATTAAATTTACCTCGTCACGAGTCATTTGTATAGAGCTTGGGTGACAAGGAAAATCGACTTATTCAGAGACAAGCTCATTTGTGTTATGGATCATTCATAGACATTCTCCACTAGGGCAAGCTCTGTGTTTTATCTTCAGGGACATTTCAGAAAGGTAATTAAAATTACCTTGTTTCATAGAATTTTCATTATAGCTCTGAAACTATGAAACGAGTTTTATAAACTTTGTTATGGCATCAGGGACATATCAAAGAGGTAATTAAGATTACCTCGTTAGAGGCATTTGTTTATAGGACTAGCTCTATTGTGATATAGAGCCAAAGACTTTCACAATTGTATTGTCACTAGGAAACAGAGGGGCAAGCTCTTAGTCCTATCATCATGGACACTGAAAGGTAATTAAGATTACCTTGTTACAGAGAACCGTGGGACAAGCTGCTCTTTGAACCATGGGACACTTCAAAGAGGTAATTAAAATTACCTGCAGTACGAGGCATTTGTGACTAGTTAACCACAGGGCAAGCTCTTTGTTCAATCATCAGGGACATCTCAGAGTCATTTGTGTTATTCAAAGAATCTGAACAAGCTCATCAGGGACGTTTCAAGGTAATGACTACCTTGATCCTAAGACGAGGCATTTGTTTATAGAACCGTGGGACAAGATCTTTGAACCATGGGACACTCTTCAAAGAGGCAATCTGCAATACGAGGCATTTGTGACTAGTTAACCACGGGTCAAGCTCTTTGTTTTGTTCAATTATCAGGGACATTTCTTTTATGAAAGGTAATTAAGATTACCTTGTTTCAAAGCATTTTGATTATAGCTCAGAGACTAGGAAACGAGTCTTATAAACAAACGGGACAACCTTCTCTTTGTTCTGACATCAGGGACATTTTAGAGAGGTAATTAAGATTACCTCGTTATGAGTCATTTGCTTATAGCTCGTGAAACTAAGAAACCGTGGGACAAACTCAATGGCATCAGAGACACTTTAGAGAGGTAATTAAGATTACCTCATTTTGAGTCATTTGCTTATAGCTCGGGACAAACTCAATGGCATCAGGGACATTTTAGAGAGGTAATTAAGATTACCTCATTTTGAGTCATTTTCTTATAGCTCGGGACAAACTCAATGGCATCAGAGACACTTTAGAGAGGTAATTAAGATTACCTCATTTTGAGTCATTTGCTTATAGCTCGGGCAACTAAGAAACCGTGGGACAAACTCAATTCACATTGTGGCATCAGGGACATTTTAGAGAGGTAATTAAGATTACCTTGTTATGGATCATTTACTTATAGCTCTGGCAACTAAGAAACCATGGGACAAACTCAATAGCATCAGGGACACTTTAGAGAGGTAATTAAGATTACCTCGTTTTGAGTATAAATAGAATAAAATAAAACTCAACGCTAAAGACATAGAAAACAAAGCGAATTTGAAAGGGAAAAAAATCAACATACAAAGAAAAAAATGAAACGAGTAAAACTGAAGTTGATAAGATAAAGAAAAGACATGTTAACAGAAAACAAATTAACTATAGAGGGGTGAATACTAGAAAAGACAAGCTATAAGAAGTAGTACTTGTTTTCAAGCATTAGTGTTCTTATAGTAAACCGATTATTCTTACTTTTTTTATAAAAAGTTTAAAGAAAGAGGAAGTACGGTACCTGGGGAAGAAAGGTGTTGTGAGATAGAATAGAGACTGACACAGCGGATCCTTGTCCTGCAGATCGAAACCGTGGAGCCTCGAGGAAGATCTGCAACCTGTCGCTGCAAGTGGATTTCGAGGGTGAGGAGAGAGTCGAGATCCCACGGAACGAGCTCGAGACGCAGTGAGGTCTGGTTCGTCCCTGTCAGATAGGATATGCGGATTGAAGAAGACGACTCTGCACGGAAAAAAATCAAATTAAGGATCGTGGATTCACCAAGATTGCGACTTTGAAGAAGATCCATCGGAAGGATCGCAATGCAGATTCAAAAACCCTTAAAAATTGAAATAAAATCCCTAAATAAGCACCAAAAAGTGAAATAAAAAATCCTGAATGTCGAAATTGAAATAAAAAGACTAATGAAATAGAAGGAAAATGGTATAATCGTATAGAGAAACAGAACAGAGTAAAGCTAGAGATGATGATTCGATGATCTGTCTCCTCCGGAGAAAAAAAAAGAGTAGAGAGAGAGATTAATATTATTTCTGATCTAGAAGACGAGGGATTTTTTAAATAAAGTATTTGGTTAGGCGGCGTTTAAAACGATGCGTTTAACTTGACTCTAACTCTAACGGTCAATAGCTTTACATACAGCTGTTTTAATTGTCGCACCAAGAGTGTATTACAACGGCTAATTTTTGTTTCTTTGGAATTTCTCGAGTATATTGAACGTTTTTTTTTACAAGAGGAGTAAGATTGGTTATCAGGTAAATAGTTTTTCTTCTTTTTTGATATATATTGATATCTTACTATTATATTTTTACTACAAAATTCAACATTTTTAAAAAAGTTAATAGCCATAGGTGTAATATAATTAAAAAATTTGACAAATAGTACTAAATAAATTCTTAAATTATAACTAAAACATTTCTAGTTTTTAGGAAACCTAACATTAATTATTTATTCTCTCTTTTTAGGAAGCGCGACAAAACAGTATTTTAACCCTCTTCTCCGGCGTTTCTATTCTCTCGGAGTGGAGATTATTATCTCAATGTTTGTGTAAGAACTCAATATATAAAGAACTCTCTTTATTAGCTTAAGAAACTTCTCAAAACTCAAGCACTCAAACACAAACTATAAAACTCATAATCTATGCAACACTCTTGCATCTTATTATATAGTCAATATAAATCCTAAACTCTTAGGTATTAACTATCCTAATCCTAACTCACTTAGGATTGCTTTAACTTACTCCCTAAGTTAACTTCATGTTTATCTCCAACATTCTCCCCTTTAAACTTGAAGTTAATTTCTTCAATGTCTTGAACTCCCACTAGTACTTTCATTTCCTTGAACTTGATCCTTCCTAAAGCTTTAGTTAGGATGTCCGCCTTTTGTTCAGTTCCTGGAACATGTTGAACATCTACTAGCTCATTCTCGATGCACTCTCTAATGAAGTGGTAGCGCTTGTGAATGTGTTTGCTACGACCGTGAAAAACCGGGTTCCTTGTAAGTGCAATAGCTGATTTATTATCAAGCTTAATAACGACTCGTTCACTTTCTCCACCGATGACCTCTCCCAAAAGTTCCTGCAACCATATAGCTTGTTTAGCAGCTTCGGTTGCTGCCATAAACTCCGCCTCACATGATGATAACGCCACCGTCTCTTGTTTTTGAGAACACCACGTTATGGGACACTCGTTTAGGTAGAATATGTGACCGGTTGTACTCCTTCCATCATCATCATCGATATTGTGACTTGAATCACTAAACCCTTCCAACCTTACCGTGCTTGCTTCTTTGTATACAAGCCCTAGCTTAGTCGTTCCTTTCACGTATCTTAGCACCTGTTTTAATGCCGCGCCGTGAGACTTCTTCGGACAGTGCATGTATCGGCTGAGTAACCCTACAGGGAAAGCAAGGTCAGGACGTGTGTGCAGCAAATATCTCAAGCACCCAATCATACGTCTATATTCCTTTTCATCAATACTATATTCTTCCTCTGCTTTCGACATCTTTAGACCGAACTCCATGGGTGTGTGCGTCGCATTACATTCCTCCATTCCTGCTTCACTCAAGATTTTGTTTGCATATCTAGCTTGGCTCAAAGTTATTCTTCGCTTCTCTTGTCTTACCTCGATCCCGAGATAGTATGTTAACAGACCAAGATCGCTCATTGAGAAGATACTTGACATCTGCCGTTTAAACTCACATATCTTGTGCTGATCCGACCCAGTGACTAGTAAGTCGTCAACATATACAGCAACAAGAAGAAGCTTATTTTTCTCTGTTTTACGATACAAAGCTGGTTCCTTGGAGCATCGCCTGAACGCTAACTGTTCCAGCACTTTGTTGAGCTTCTCGTTCCATGCTCGCGGAGCTTGCCTGAGCCCATATAACGCCTTATTAAGTTTGTACACTTTATCTTCCTCCCCTTGTACTTCAAACCCTTCAGGTTGCTTGACGTATACATCCTCTTTCAAGTCTCCATGGAGGAAGGCAGTTTTGACGTCGAGGTGGTGGATTTCCCATCCTTTTGTCGCAGCTAAAGCAATGAGAAATCTCACCGTTTCAATGCGAGCAACAGGAGCAAACACCTCCTCAAAGTCGATGCCATGTCTTTGTATGTATCCTTTAGCCACCAATCTCGACTTGTATTTGTTAATGCTTCCATCCGCATTCCTCTTGATTTTAAAAATCCATTTTAATCTGATTGCTCTAGCTCCAGGTGGAAGATCAACTAGATCCCATGTTTTGTTTTCCACAATTGAGTTGATCTCATCTTCGCAAGCTTCTCGCCACACTCGTTCCTCTATTGCTGTTTTGAAATCCCATGGTTCCTCATCTAGCAGTAGTAATAAACGTTCTCCCTCTGCTTCTGCTAGATAGATGTAATCCTCTAGGTATCCTGGCGGTTTACTAACTCTAGTAGACCTTCGAACTTGAGGTTCCTCTGTTTCCTCTGTTTCATCTGTATCCTCTGTTTCCTCTGTTTCCTTTTCTTCTTCTGTGTCGTTATTTTTCTCTTCTTTAACGGTTCCTTTGACGCCTCCGTTAGTGGTCGTAGTCTCTTCGAGACCTGAGTTCCCAAATTCTCCGAATATAATCTTAAAACCTCCTGGTTTCTCTGTTTCCGCGAGCTTAGATTTGTTCCATTCCCACTCCTTCTGCTCTTCAAACACAACATCCCGGCTCACCACAATCTTTTGCTGCGTAGGGTCGAGTAATCTGTAAGCTTTAGAACCTGGTTCAGTGCCTAAGTGTACAAGTGTACGAGACCTGATGTCCAGCTTCTTTAGATGCACTGATTCTACTTTAGCATGAGCTACACAACCAAATACTCGAATATGCTTGACACTCGGTTTCCTATTTCTGTAAGCTTCATATGGAGTTTGGGAAACCAATTTCTTGGTTGCAATTCTGTTAATAAGATACGTCGAGTGCCTAATAGCTTCACCCCATAAGTAGTTTGGTACACTCATGTGAGTCAAAATGCTCCTTGTCATCTCCAACAAGGTTCGATTTCGCCTCTCCACGACTCCGTTTTGCTGCGGCGTGTAAGGAGCAGTTAGGTGTCGTTGAATCCCAGCCTTCTCACAAAAATCTCGGAACTCTGAACTGGTGAATTCACCTCCTCTATCCGTTCTGAACGTCTTGATTGTTGTATTACTTTCGTGCTCGACTATCATCTTGAATTTTTTAAATTTTTCAAACGCCTCTGATTTCTCCTTTAGTAGGATAGACCACATATACCGTGAGTAGTCATCAATGAGCACGAATATATACTTGTTTCTTCCTGCAGTAGATGGTGATATTGGTCCACAAAGATCCCCATGTATAAGCTCTAGGACTCTGTTTGCTCGATACTTAGTGGACTGTGGGAATGGACGTCTTGTTTGTTTTGCTCGTAAACAAGAACTACAGACTTCTTTCTCAACTCTTAGCTCGGGGAGTCCATTGACTAGCTCTTTACTCACCATAGCCTTTAAAGCATCAGCTCCAAGATGTCCAAGGCGTGCATGCCATTGTGATGTTTCACATTGCATTGTTTGCAGACACGTATGATCTGCTATATTCATTGCTACCTTGTACAGCCGGTTTCTTGCTCTTGGTGCTTTGACTATCAGATTTCCGTCTCGATCGTGTAAGGTAAGATAGTCGTCTCTCATTCGTACATCGCATCCTGATTCTGTGGCTTGCCCGAGACTGATAATGTTGCTCTTAAGATCAGGGATAAAATACACATCTGCAACTATCTTTCTCTTCCCGTCTTGACTAACAAATAGTATGGATCCTTTCCCTTTAATATCTATTCTCGAGTCATCTCCAAAGCGGACCTTCCCTGTAATTGTGTCGTCTAGAGAGTTGAAGTAACTTAGATTCCCTGTCATATGGTTACTGGCTCCATTGTCTAAGTACCACACTCTATCACTATCTTCGTTTGACTCAAAGTTCTTTGGTGTCACATTCCTTTCGTTGAGATAAACAATCTCGTGCATCATGAGATGATCTGCTTCTTGAGTATTATCTCCATCTTTACTTTCAGTTGCTTCTTGTAGCTTTAGTAATCTATCAGGACACGTTGCTGCATAGTGTCCTAATTTATCACACCTGAAACAAGTTATCTTAGATGTATAGCGATTTTCCCAATACGAGCGTCCGTTGTCTCTACTGTCCCAATTCGATCTCCCGCGTCCTCTTCCTCTGTTATAACCTCTGCCACCTCTGCCTCTTCCGTATGATTGTGACTCGGCATTAGTATACATGAGTTTGTTCTGTTCTTGTGCATCTTCTTCTTCATCGGTTATTCTCTCTTCATATGTTTTCAAGCGTCCTATAACTTCTTCGAAGGTTGCTGTCTTTAGATCCAATAGTTGCTCCAAAGAAGCCACCATAAGTATAAATTTCTTTCGTGGTAAACTTGCCAAGAGTTTTTTTACAAGTTTAGTTTCTTCTATTGTTTCTCCTAACGCCGCTGCCTTTGAAGCTATTTCCGATACCTTGCCCACAAAGTCATCTATCTTGTCGCTTTCTTTCATCTTCAGTCGGTCGAATTCTATCATTAGTGTACAGAGTCGTGCCTCACGAACTCTCTCTGCTCCAACATAGCGAGTCTTTATGGCATCCCACACCTTCTTTGCAGATTTATTAACCCCAAGTTGTAGGACTAATGTTTCTGGTATAGACTGACAAATCAGAGCGGTTGCCATGTTATTTTTCTTCTTGTCGGTAGTTTCTTCCTCAACGACCTCCCATACCTCATGAACGTTGAGTAGAAGCTGCATACGTATCGCCCATACCGTATAATTCGTAGCATTCAACATCGGACATTTAATGGAAGATGAACCTCCATCCTT
This sequence comes from Raphanus sativus, assembly GCF_000801105.2. Lineage (NCBI taxonomy): Eukaryota > Viridiplantae > Streptophyta > Magnoliopsida > Brassicales > Brassicaceae > Raphanus > Raphanus sativus. Next base: position 1,454,002 of record NC_079513.1, on the reverse strand, counting down.
CTTTGATGCTACAACTAGGTCTCCCATCTCTCTTGATTATCTTGCTCAGATTATGGCTCTGATACCAAATATTATCTCAATGTTTGTGTAAGAACTCAATATATAAAGAACTCTCTTTATTAGCTTAAGAAACTTCTCAAAACTCAAGCACTCAAACACAAACTATAAAACTCATAATCTATGCAACACTCTTGCATCTTATTATATAGTCAATATAAATCCTAAACTCTTAGGTATTAACTATCCTAATCCTAACTCACTTAGGATTGCTTTAACTTACTCCCTAAGTTAACTTCATGTTTATCTCCAACAGAAAAGAAACAAATCTTTAGTTGCAGGCAACGAGAACGAGAATCTACAATATATAAATAGCAAGACCACTCACTACCAAACCCTTTATATAAGAAATGTTTTTGTGCAGATGGTCATGAACATGGCTCTCTCTGGTTGCTCAAAGTTTCTAAGGAAATAGTCGCATATTCTCTTCAAAATATAAAACAAGGTTTTTATAGCATAAAAATGATACAAAGTTATGTCTCAGACTTTTTATCTATACTATTAAAGCAGAATCCCTCATAGGATTCTGCCCCTAGCTTTTGAAATAATTTACAAGAAAATGCCACTCCTATATTTAATGCAATAAAATCAAATAATTTAACAAATTAAATTAGTATATCTTGCTTTTACCGTATTTTTCGTGCCATAAATAGTACTTTCCTATTTCGAAGTAATTGATAATTTTCTTACTATATATCCTTGCTTAGTTTTATAGACATAATAACTAATTATAGGAATGTTATTAATACGATGTACCTTTTACCTTAGTATTTCTCGAAAATGATTAAATATTAATATACCACTGCTTTTATAAACTCATTAATATAAACTCTACGACCTTTCAAAAATGAATGCCTATTAATATAAACTTATTAATCTATAAAACTATTTACCTTTTACAACATGAATGCGTTTATATATATTTCCTTTGTTTAAAATGGAACACATGTTTCAATTTATATACTTTTTCTAAAAACAAAACCTGTGACCTATTATTGATATGAGTTTTGACAATATGATTGCTATACGGTTGGCATTCCTTGATATAGGTATAGTTATTCAATTATATTCAATTATATAGTAGCTATAATATATCCTCATATAAAATATAGAGGTTGCCATAACATTTATATAACATTTACTTAACATTTCAATAGGAGATATGTTTAAAATCGTGTTAATAGTATAGTTAACTGCAAAACTAATAAAAAAAACAGTTTACTTTTAACTCTTTTTGTTTAGAACTAGAAGAGACCAACAATTATTTGGTAACACACAAGATATTCTCACTTTATAGATATTAAAAACTGTTGACAAAAAATGTTAAACATAATTTAAACAACAATATGTAACCGTTGACAAAAAATGTTTGGTTCGGATTCGGTTCGGATCTTTACGGGTTCGGATAACCCGTTGAAATTATTTTTAAAAAATTAAAAAAAAATATATCTACTTTAAACTTCTCAAAATCTATAAATAAAATAAATATTATATATAAGTTTGAATAATGTATGCCAAAATACATAAGTCAACATATAAATTGGTTTGATATCAATATTTTGATAGAAAATCAATAGATTTTTCAAGTTTTTTTTTGGTGTTTTGAATATTTGTTTCGCTATTTTAAACATTAACTTTTAGAAAATTTCAAAATATCATATATATTTTGGATCCTTTTTTATGTATTAAATCTAAAAATAATTAGTATATTTAATTATTTAAATATATTTCTGATACATTCGGGTATCTAAAATATTTATGTTCGGATAAGAGTTCGGTTTTGGTTCTCTAGATACAAATTTTTGAACCCATTCAGATGTTTAACTAATTTTGGTGAGTACTAATTAATTTTTCTGATCAGATTCAGTTCTTCGGATTCGAGTTTTTTGCCCGGTCCTAACCAAAATAGTCAAATTGAAACCAAAACCAAATTCATAAATAACCGAACAGTTCCTATATCTTGGATTGAAAAACCAAAAAAAAAAAATTAAACCAAAACCAAACAAAAAAATAACAAAATGTAATTAAACTAAAAATACTCCCGCGCTTTTAAAGCGCGGGTCAAAATCTAGTCTATACTATTAAAGCAGAATCTCTCCTAGGATTCTGCCATTGCTTTTTCAATTTAATTACAACCAAATGCCACTGTCTTTTTCCTTTAATGAATCTCGTGTAATTAACATATTAATTGACCAATCAGAAAACTTTTTAAAGTCCAATCACAACAACATTAAAGTCCAAACAGTTCGACCCCATCCCAAAAACAAAAATAGCCCAAACTATAGTTTTAAAATTCTGTTTAAGAATTTTCAACTAATGGGCCATTTGGGCCATGATATTCAACATAATCGAAGCCAATTATATAATTTGTCTTCTCGGATATAAACCTACTGCATTTTTGTATTTAATTTCATTATTAGATTAAATTTTAATAAGTTTTTGCTTGAATAAACATTAAATATGTATAGTTAAAAACATTATCTTTTTGTTCAAAATTTAAAAACATTATCATTTAATAAATTTAAAAAATAGATTCGCTTATAATAATTAAAAATATACTCCATCCATTTCTAGGTAAATGTCACTTTGACATTTTTCACACATATTAAGAAAGTTACGGAAATATATGAAGATTGTTATTAGTTACACTTCTTTGACCAATAGTATTGTATATAAATAAAATTATTTATAAAATCAATGCAGTTTGAAATTAATTGTCAACTGAAAATAAGTATAATTTGCATTGGAATTGTAAGTAGAATTGTAAATTGACACTTTTTGTGTAATAAAAAGAATTGTTAAATTTTTTAAAATGAAACTTTTTGTGTAACAAAAAAATTGACAATAAACTTTAAAACATATAAACACTGGATAACTTATATTATTGATTAGAAACATAACACTTTTTGAATCCATTCTCAATTGTATTCCTATTTTGTACACATAAACAATCATTTTAAGCAGAATAAAAAAAGAAAACATAAACAATCAGCACATTTTTAAATGTATGATAAAATCATGAAATCTTGCAAAATATTCATACTCTGCAAATATTTATACTTTTCAATAAAATTTTAAAAAGAAAACGATCCGCGCTTTCAAAGCGCGGGTTAAATCTAGTTTATTTATAAAGCAATGGCAAACTCAAGACAGTTCCTCTTGTAAGCAGGACAACAATCACTAGCCAGGAGGCCAGTTCATTTGGCGTCCTCCAATGAGATGAACATGAATGTTATACACTAACTGACATGCAATAATACCCCACACGAAGGTAGTTAGCATCAATAAACGACAGTCCCTTCGTTTTTTTGTATAGATGCCTTGTGGACCATCATTGATCACAATTCTAAACCCTGTCATCTAGGCCTTCTTGTTTGGCTACAAGTTTGGCAGTGTAAAGAAGGCGGCCCAAGATGTCGATGTGCCTCTCCTCAGCCTGCATTAGCATAACCACACATGTTACTACTAGCTTGTTTGTCTTAATGAAATCTCAAGTCTCAACAATTCTCATGCTTTTAGCTTCTGTCTTGAATTTGTTTCGAGGGTTCAACTTTGAGAGGTGTAAATAAATTCTGTTACCTTGGAGGGGCCACTTAAGCCATCCCCACGTCTATGTTCCTCCAACAGTGCATTGTGCCTCATCTCCCCACCCCAATAAATCAGCATTGGGCACTACGATACGAGCTTGAACAAGCAAGTTCAAATGAGAAAACGCTGCCTCTTGAGTTTTGACCAATTTCTTTTTTAGCTTTTCATAAATAAGCAATTGCGACTCTCGAGTTTCTCCAGAAATGTGGCCACAATCAAACACACTTTCGCTCAAATCTCTCTTTACGCCAAGTACTTAAAGCATCTAACCCCTTAGAAAGGGATTATCTCACCATGAATTTATAAACTCCTCAAACATAAGACAAGGAAGGAGTGTGGACTTGAAGCACAAGGAGGGGAATGATGTCATATATATATTGTTCGTGTCAATATGTTTCTATAACACTTCTTACTGAATGGGAACAGAAAGATAATAGGAGATAGCTGATATCCAATCCAACATGAAAAACCAAATTATAGAAACATCAAATTAAAATTTCCAAAATTGTTATTTCAAAATAATAGAATTCCATAAAACTTAAAATAATCAAAAGACTCATTAAAAGAATCAACTTAATATATATATATATATATACTAATTTTCAATTTTAACATATAAATAATATTTTTAAAAGAATAAAACATTAAAATTTAAACATACAAATTTTAAAATATCAAGATTTCCAAACAATATTTTGAAAAAGATATATCAAATAAGAAAAACATAGGAAAACTTATTTTACAAAATCTTTTTAATATTAAGATCATTAAGATAAACCAACTAAATGATTACTTCTTATAAACCTATACAGATTTTATATCATACGTAAATCTAAAATGATCTTATACGAATTTTATTAAATAAATATATTTATAGAATAATGTTTATAGTATATAATATAATAAAATGTCTAAGGACGTACATCAACAAGTTAAATCAATTTTAGATAAACTTTATATAGAATACAAATAATATATTAGAGTATTAATGATAATTTAAAAACAATAGGAAGAAAGGTCAATAATTATTTATCACTATGATAAAATAATATACAAAGATGCTAATAAATTTATCAAATAAAAAGATAGGTAAAATGTATAATTATTATATGTAACTTTAATCATACACAATATGAATTCAATAGTGTATTAACAATTGTTATCATACATTTTATCTAGATTAATCAAAACATCATGATAGATAATTTAAATTTCTGATTAATATGTATGATAAAAAACAACTATATTAAACAGAAATGTATGATAAGAAGTATTTACAATAGTGTAATACCAGTTTCTATGCATCGAAAAAATTTATATAATAGTAAAAAGATAAAAATTATAAAAACATTTATAAATATAATTTATACATTTGTCAATTCAAACAATAAACAGCTAAGAAGTAATTATTTTAATAGGTATAATTTGATAAACAAACATAAATTAAAAAGAAAACAGAAAATCACATTTTAAACTAATTTTCATAAAAAATATTTCTATAAATTTTTGTTTAAATAAACTAAATTATTATAAAACATAAACTAAATTATTAATACAGACGGTATAAAATCTAGTCTTGTATAAAATGGGAAAGGGTTAATGAATTAGAGAAGAAAATAGAAGCCCAGAGGGCCGGATTGAGTAGCTCTCCTTGTCTCCCACCAGGCCTAACCGTATTATGCCGAAGAAACCACAAAACTATAAAAGATTTGATTATATATATATACTAGAATCCGACCCGCGCTTTAAAAAGCGCGGGATTTTTTCTCTTTAAAATTTTATAAAATTTGTTAATTGTAAGATTATGTGTTGTTATATAAGATAATATAAATACATTTAAAATTATGTTTGAAAATAATTATAGATGTAATGTTATAAAAAGTTGTATATTTATATTTATAGAAAATCATTTTTAAGAATTTAATTTGATAAAAAAGAATTTAATTATTTTATAAAATATTATATTAATTTTTAATTTATTCTAAAGTTTTACATTTACAAACATAATACTAAAGATATTTCTAATTGCATATTTTAATATTATTCTTTGCATTTTAGTTTTTGATAAAAATTTAAATAATTTTTAATTACTTAGATGCATATATTTGTTCCAACCTTAGAAAAACATAACTATAAAGGTTGTAAAATGAAATTTTATGATTTTGTTATTCCAAGAATTTGAAAAATACATTACAAAAAAGACACATCACTAAATTTATATAAAAATAAGTGATATCCGTTTTAATATTTTTTACCTACAAAATTAAGTATATGTAATTGTCTAAATAACTAATTAACATTTATGATTAGAACCTTACCGAAATAAATGCTACAACTAACTAACATTTATGATTTTTTTTATTTGTAAAGAAAATTGTTTCGTATTAAAGATAAATATATTTGTTACCATAAATATAGTGATATCACCTTGTTCTTCTCACCCACAAATTCATATTTTCCTTAATAAAAGTATACCATTCGTCATTAAATCCAATTGTCTGAATAAATAGTTGTCACAAATAATTAAAATATTTTTTAAAATGATAATGGCATAACTTTGTAAATAACTTCAAAAATTAAGGGTAGAATCCTATGAAGGATTCTGCTTTAATAGTATAGACTAGATCTTGACCCGCCCGACCGGGCGGGTATTTATTTTATGTTTTTAGTTTTTTTTTAATATTAAATGATGTATCTGTAATATTTAAATATAAATTTAGATTGAAAATTAATTTTGCAGTTATAATAAAAATTAAAATTAAAATTTTGATAAAATATTATGATATAAATTTTAAATTTCTTAATCAAAATAATATAGAGGTGGGTCATAATTGTTTCCAATTCAAAAATCTTATCATTCTTCAAAAACAAAAAAAAATAAATTTATAAATACACAAAATATATAAACATATTTGGAATTATAATTTCTATAATTTTTTTTAAAATAATGTTGCGCTGTTTTTGTTTATTTCTAGAGCTCGACCCGTTCGTATAAATATTTTCTTTCACTTTTAATTTTTTCTTTGTACTAATGGTATACTATATATATATATATATATATATATATATATATATATATATTTGTAAATTAAAATGTATTACATAATTGTTAATATAACATTTTAAAACATAATGATTTTATTTATTACTTTATAATAATTATATTTTGTGATTTAATCGTCTATTATATCATAATGTATTGTATAAATAAATTTTATATTTATAACTTATTGGACTTATATTATGGAAGCATTATGCTAATACTATATGAATAAATTATTTTATATTTTATTTATATAACTATGATGTGTGATTTTTTATTTTATTATTTATTACTAATAAATATTTAAAATATTTAATATGTTAATGCGAAATATATTAGGAAATATATTTTAGTTAAGATTTTATTAAGGACATCTAGGATTAAAATTTAGAAAATATATTAAATGCTTAAATCTATTATTTAAATAAGGAAAAGACAATCATACTTAAATATAGCTCTATTTAGTACTTCATTTAATAGGATCAGTGGCATGTAAGTGTAATTAACATTGAAAACTTAGGATATTTTCTAAGCGTACTTCTCTTTTAATAATAGAGATATAAGAGATTTGCCTTCCTTCTTGTGTCCCTCTCTCTCCCAGAACCCTTTGCTCGCTCGCTCGCTCTCTCCTTCCCTCGGCGTAGACCCTTTTCGGAAGTTGTTAGTAACTACTATTTATCAAATCCCCGAATCTCGCTTTTCTTTCCTCTTTTTTTTTTAAAATATTCCAGATCTGCTCTCCGATTTCTACAAACCCTAAGATTAGATTTATCCGATAAGAGTTTTGAATTGAATCGCGAATTTTGTCAATATATCTGAGACTGCCCTGCCCGCCCCTAGGTTTTGTGTTACAAGTAGGAAACCCCTAGACTAGACGTATTATTGCTGTACAGATCTCTCCACTCCTCTCCCTAGGCAGATTTATCGTAGATCGATCGATAGAAGAAGAAGAAAAGGTTGTGATGATGAACAACAACAACAACAACAACAACCGAGGAGGTGGAGGAGGAGGAAGGTATCCTCCAGGGATTGGCGCTGGCCGTGGTGCCATCAACCCTAACCCTAATTTCCAGTCCCGGCCTGCTTATCAACAGCAGCCACAGTACGTTCAGCGAGGCGGCGGTTACTCCCAACAACAACAGTTTCAGCAAGCCACCTCACAGCCTCCTCGTCAATACCAACAGCAACAGCAATGGCTTCCTAGACCCCAGATCTCTACCAACGGCGGCTCTGCTGTCGCACAAGTTGAAAAATCCGAAGCTGTCGACACAAAGTTAGTTAGTTAGTACTGCTTGTTCAATTTTATCTCATAATAGAGGGAGGCGAGGCGTGCGTGTTTATATTCATTCTTTTGTTTTGCTGTTTAGTTCGGAAGACTGGAAAGCGAGGCTAAAACTACCTGCTCCTGATACTCGCTTCAGAACTGAGGTAGTAACCCCCCCCCTTCATTATCTTACTTAATGTTTGGGTATGACATTTTCATGATTTTCATTTTTTTATTAGGATGTGACAGCCACTAAGGGAAACGAGTTTGAAGATTATTTTCTCAAAAGGGAGCTTCTTATGGGTATTTACGAGAAGGGTTTGAGAGACCTTCTCCTATTCAGGAAGAGAGTATCCCTATTGCCTTAACCGGCAGAGATATCCTTGCCCGCGCCAAGAACGGCACTGGCAAGACTGCCGCCTTTTGTATTCCTGTCTTGGAAAAAATTGACCAAGATAACAATGTTATTCAAGGTACCTCGACTCCTCAACATCAACTCTTTCTTTTCTTATTTAGTTTTTTCCACTGATGCTTGTCTTTTCTTCTTTTGCAGCTGTGATAATTGTTCCTACTAGAGAGTTAGCCCTTCAGACATCCCAGGTGTGTAAGGAGCTGGGGAAGCATTTGAAGATTCAGGTCATGGTCACCACTGGAGGCACCAGTCTCAAAGATGATATCATGCGTTTGTATCAGCATGTCCATTTACTCGTTGGAACTCCTGGCAGAATTTTGGATCTCACCAAGAAAGGTGTTTGTGTTTTGAAGGATTGTTCTGTGCTCGCTATGGACGAGGTAAAATGTTTCATGCTCTGCTTACTTGCTCTTTTCTCTTTAGTATTTTTATTAAATTTTCCAAGCTCTAGCAATACTGTGATCGTTTCCTCTAAACTATTTCAAATATAAATCTATTTTCTTCAGGCTGATAAGCTTTTATCTCAAGAGTTCCAACCTTCCGTGGAACATTTGATCAGCTTTCTTCCCGAAAATCGCCAGATTTTGATGTTCTCAGCCACTTTTCCTGTCACTGTCAAGTATTTCAAGGATCGATTTTTGACAAATCCTTACATCATTAATCTCATGGATGAACTTACGCTCAAGGGTATTACCCAATTCTATGCTTTTGTTGAAGAACGTCAGAAAATTCATTGCTTGAATACACTCTTCTCCAAGGTTAGACCATATGAACACAAGTATTGGCTTTTTTTTTCTGTTTTCTTAGCTGCTATTTTACTCTCTTCTCCTTCTCCCGCAGCTGCAAATCAACCAATCGATCATATTCTGCAATTCCGTTAACCGTGTGGAGCTCTTAGCTAAGAAAATTACAGAACTTGGGTATTCTTGTTTTTACATTCATGCAAAGATGCTGCAGGACCATCGTAACAGAGTGTTCCATGACTTCCGCAATGGTGCATGCCGGAATCTTGTGTGTACTGGTATGTCTAAATACTGTTATTTGTTATCACAGGAGGGCAATGAATAAAATGCTCACTTGTCGACTTTCTAGTACTCAATAGTGGCTTTATTCAAGTCCTTAAGAGGACCAAGTGACACTGGCTTTATTATTTTCACTTTTTGAAATGAGCTAAGTTCTCACATGAAATGTTCATTCATGATTTAATGATTGTTGCTGCAGACCTGTTCACACGTGGGATTGACATTCAAGCAGTCAATGTGGTGATAAACTTTGATTTCCCAAAGAATGCAGAAACATATCTTCACAGGGTAAGCCGAAAATCAGATGTCTACACTGTACTATGTTTCTACATATTGATTGATGGTCATCTGATTATGATACCCATCCGGTTGCTGTTCAGGTTGGTCGATCAGGAAGGTTTTGGCCATCTTGGTTTAGCGGTGAATCTTATCACCTATGAGGACCGCTTTAATCTGTACGTCTTTCTCTCTAAACTTGATCTCTTGCTCATGTTGCCTACGGCATTGTTTAACATTAGTCTTACTACATATAAACAGTTACCGAATTGAGCAAGAGCTTGGTACGGAGATCAAGCAAATTCCTCCACATATTGATCAGGCAATTTATTGCCAATAAGTTTGATGGCCTTGGTCTTCTTTTAGGTCTATCAGTAATAAGTGGTAAGTAATATCAACTTACTGGCAAACTTGAATTGTTCCTACTACTACTACTTTTCCATACTTCATGTAGACTCGAGATTCTCTAGGATCTACAATACACACTGTTGTTGGAAAGATCATGTTGTTTAATTCCTATGGAGGCCAACTCATTACTCGTCCGTTTGCACTAGAAATTTTCTTTTGAGTTAGGTTTGCTCCCCATATAAGAGTGATCCCTAAAATATTATTTGAATTTGTGTGATGTTTCAGGTTTGTTGATGCAATGTGTGACTTGTCTAGCCGTGCAGGATAAACCAGAACCCAAAAAGTCTTCACATTCATCCTCTTATCTTACCTTCAAAATGTTTTCTGTGCGTCTTTGGGTTTTCCTTCTTTCTAAATAATCAACTACATATAGACAAAAGGCCTGGGAGGTGTGAAATTCCTGGTAGTAGTGGAAGTTGGGAGTCTTTTTTATTTTATTTTAACAAGTCGTTTGGTGCTATGTTTCTGTCATTGTCGTAGACTGGTCAGTGTTGTGATACGTGTTCAAGAAGCGTGTGGTTTCTTGACTCTTTAATGCTTTGTTTGCAGCTTTTCCAACTTCAATAATAAGTCTTTGAGACCCTAAGATGGTATTCTTTCCTTTTTCTATTCAACCGGTTTCTGATTTTGATTCTAGCATGTTTGGTGTTGTTCCGTAAACAATGATTTTAGCACCCTTGTTCGGTTGTTCCATTGCCAACTCAAGCAAAAATGAAAACAAATACAAAATATACAAGTATAGGTGATAGTTATAGGTTCTGTAACATATGTTATCGCTGAAATTAGAAGCAGCTGCAAGATGGCTTGTTGGGAATCTGTCCAGCGGCTTGAAACTTAGCCAGCTTCATCTTCTGCATTGAAGCTCTCTTGAGCAGGTCGAGTTTGAACCCATGCCTTCTTCTCTTGTGCTTTTGCATGAACGGCTACTAACTTGGTTTCTCTGCTTTCTCCATTTTCTTACTGTCCAGAAACAACCCTTTTTGTCCATTAATAGAACAGTATTAAGCATTAAGTAGAACAAGAGTGGACAGGTTTTTGTGGAATCACCTGGAGAGGCTTTTGTGAAATCACCTTGGTATTATTAGCGAGCTGAGATTCGATCTTTGTTGTTTGCTTTTCCCATGCTGAAATCTCAAGGAGCTTCTTCCGAGTCCTGCAATCGAAAAATTTGTCCTCCGATTAGAAACAGCACTTTTGAAGTAGATAATGTACGATTGGATTGTTTTTCCTCGTTTTTTCTCTCAAAACGAAGTACCTTTGGATATGATCTGTCTGGCATAAAAGGTGTAGTCTTTATTGTCTTAGTTTGGTTTGGACTTATTTCCATCCGTAGTTCAACTCCATTGATTTTTTTCCGTTCATAACAGTCCAGTTACAGTGATTGTATTGTATCAACTTCTCGAAAGTCATAACATCCGCCTCCGCCAGAGCAATCTGAAACTCCCCAAAACGACAGTGACTACAGAAACTCTAAACCCTAATTCAGGGTTTTGTTAATATAAACCTCAGAATTTTATTATATTTTGTTTACATATGAAAATTATATATAAAAATTTTCTACACAGTTTATTTTCGTGAACAGGTTTCACATCGGATATTAGACATAATAAAGATTTTGATTGGTAACTGAGTTATCACTGATTAAGTTTGATTTAGAGGGATAACTCAAAAAAATGTTACCAATATGAATTAGCTTTGGAGTTTTTAGTTACTATTGCAGTTGAGTTACACTTTTGAGCTATCTCTTTAGTAAAATTGATAAATCAAATGCTAATTCAATATCAAGAAAATTTTCATGTGTTAAGATTTGAGTTATGATTCTTTTTTTTTGGTTTTCAACTGAAAACCCACGTTCATATGAACTATATTTAACAAACTAATTTTTTAAATTCTAATACTACATGTCACCAATCGGAGCCAAGTCTAATATATATATATGGTTCAATCTTATTTTGTATGAGGCATTTTGAGAGTAACGAGCCAAGAATAATTTCGTGAGGGGGTTTAGACCCAAAATAGACAATATCATACTAAACGAGAGATTAGACATCTGATGACGAACGTCTAACTCTAGTTGAGTGTCTGGTCTCCAACACGGTCATCCAGTCTGGCTCTAGTAAAGCATCTAGTCAATCACAACACATTTAATAATGCTTTTTCTAATGTTGTTTCTACTGGTTTTATTTCGTGTGTCTTTCCATTGCATAAATATTTTTCATTACATCGTGACTACTGATAGAAAATCTATATTATTAAAATAGATGTACATTTTAAAAATGCTCTTAAATATTTGAAAGTTATTTACCTTAGAATGCCACTGAAGTAATAAATTTAGTTCCCCTAACTATAGTTGTCTTTTCTGATTTATAAATGCATTTTTCTAATTCGAATTTAAACAAATAAACACTGCAGCAATAATTTAAAGTAGTTAGTAAACATTATTGTAGATCTGTTATATTCGTTGGTTTAGATTGATGGGGGATATTTAGGAATATTTTTTTTAGATGACTTGTTTAAACTGAAGAGAGATGGAATCTTTACGTAAAATACTTGAAAATACATATATTAATATAATATTATTACTAGCTTTTAAATATGAAATAAAATTTCAAGTCATATGATATAAATATTGATTAAATAAAGATATAAAATTTTAGATTTATTGTTATAATATAACAATAAAATCGGCATTTTAAATGTTCTCAAAATTATTAAACCACAAGTCCACAACAGTCATCTATAGTATTAAAAGAGAAATACAAAAGAGAAATATCCCTTACTTATACCATTTATTTACATTATAATGTCACTGAGATATTTATTGAACATATATTTAAATATGTTTGATTTTTCCTAATTTAAATAATAGATTTAAGTATTTAATGTCTTTTCTTAATTTAAATGATAGATAATCCTAATCAATTTTTTTTTGAAAATATATTTCCCAATATATTTTGTTTTAACATATTAAATACTTTTTAATATTTATTAGTATAAATAATAAAATAAAAATCACATATCATAACTAGTTTATATAACATATAAATAAATATAAAATAAATTATTCATATATTATTAGTATATAATGGTTTCATAATATAATTCCAATTAATTATAAATATTGGATTTGTTTATATGATACACTGTGATATAATAGACGATCAAAATCACAAAATAAAATTATTCAACGTAATAAATAAAATTGTTATGTTATAAAATGAATGTTATATTAATAATTATGTAATGTATTTTAATTTACATATATATATATATATATATATATATATATATATGTATATTATACCATTAGTTCAAAGAACAAATTTTAAACGAAAGAAAATATTTATACGGTCACGGATCAAGGTCTAGAAATAAACAACAACATCGCTAAATTGATTTATAACAAATTTATTTTAATAGAAATTACAGTTTCAAATATGTTTATATATTTTATATATTTATAAATTTATTTTATTTGGGATGCTAAAATTTTCCAATTGGAAAAAATTATGACCCACCTCTATATTATTTCAATTAAAATTTAAATTTTATATCAAAATATTTTATTAAGCTTTTAATTTTAATTTTTTAGTATAAATGCAAAAATTAATTTTCAATCTGAATTTGTGTGTAAATATTACAAATTCATGATTTTATATAAAAAACTAAAAATAGAAAATAAATATCCGTTCGGTCGGGTCAAGATTTATTTATATACTTAAGTTTAGAGGTCTTAGGGAATATAACTAACATGTGATTGATACATTGATATATACCACGTATGGCATGTGAATGACTTAGGGAAAGTCACTTGGGTCATCGATATTGATGATGTAATATATGAATAGATATTAATACGGTATAATTTTTTTTTTCCAATCCGATGCTATTACAAAGTAGAAACTATGAGAAATCATACGTCTATCTAAAATCACTAATGAAATTTTAATTAAACTATTGTAATTAAAGGATTTTCATAGTATAATCTTATTTTAAACAAGCATTAAATTGTTCTGAGTGAAGGTATATATGAGAAAATCACATGTTGAAACAATAAAATGGCAATGGCCTGTTTATCATATAAGAATAAAATTAAGGGTACCTCAGAAATAGATTTTCTGTTTTAGTAGTATAGATAGATAAATTTATATCAATTTCTATGGCATTTGTGTCTTTAGAGTTCTTATGACAACTTGATAAAACTCTTCCATAACATGTTTCCCTCTTACAATATTTGATGGAGCTTTCTTGTCAGCACAACGCGTATTAGCTTTTTGTTTTGTGTTAGATGATATAGATAATTAATTGTGAGATGTTCAAACTGCAAGCGCTCATTTATTGATTAGTTTGATATGGGTAATACATAAGCACTAACAGAACAAGGATAAGGAACAAGACACAAACATAAGCTGAGATGAAAGAAGGAGAATAGCATGCAACAATGACAAGACAGAATTAACTTTGAAATATCATAAAAGGGATAATAGACACGGATCATCAGTTCTTGCGAAGCACGATGAGGTACTGCATTCCGGGTTTGGCATTTTGAATGCGAGAAATCTCTTCACGTGCCTTGACCTCGACAAGTTCAAAGGCTTTGATCATTGTTTCCACTCCAAAATATGCCGAGAGGAAAGCTCCATAGGAAGCTCTAAAGGAGACGGCCAAGATCTTCGGGTCTAACGGAAACTCCCCGTTAGGATGGATGATATCCTCAAAAGCCTCAATTGTGAACTTCCCATTCTCCTTTATGATTTGCCTCAACTCACCTTCTTCTGCAACGTAGAGTGGTGTGCTAAAAGAGTCAACCTTGTCTTGGTCGATAACGCCCTGTTTTATTTATTTTTTAATCATTAAAAAAAAAAAAACTTGTTAGCCTTGGAGATAATTAAAATTAGTTTAAATAAATGAAGCTACTATGTACCTGTTGAGCAAGATCTTTAAGAGAAGCTCCGATGAAATCCATCACAATTCCTTTAGAGGTCTCGGACATCTTAACCCCGTCTCTTAGACACGATCCGAAAAGCAACATCAATCCCCCGGGGACGAGCTCTTCAGCTCTAGCGTCTAATAGAGTCTTGGTATCGGCCGAGTACTGATCAAGATATGCTTTCTTGACTACTGCGTTAAACCCAGTGCAATGCAAGTCTCTGTTCCACAGAGGAGAGTCTCGGTCGGTGATCCCTTTAGGGATTTTGGAGGTGAAATGGAAAGCGTAATTGATGACTCCTATGTGGAAACTATGCTTAGGGAGAACACGGCCGAAGAAGGAGCCGGGAACACCAGCGCTATAGTAGCGTCTCCCCGGTGGGAGTGCTTGGAAGAGAGTGTTGAAATCGTTGGTTGTAAAGTCGTTGAACAGGACTTGGAACTCGACCTTCTCCCCCGGGTTTTCTCCGGTTTCCTTGCGGTACTTGTCTTCTACTGCATCTATTATGTTTTGTACTGCCACAAAAGTGTTGGGTCCACTCGCACAACCGAAATCCGCAACACTGAAGCGACCTCCAGAAATCAAGTCGAGGCTGAGTTTCGCTGAGATAGCCTCGTTCATCTTCTCTTTTGCGGCTTCCAACAATGCTCTCTTCAAACACACATTTAAAAAAAAGAAAAAAAAATGAACCACGAGATTGTTAATACACACATGACACATAGATATGAAGTTCTAACGTGTCAAAATCATATATTATAAATAAACCTGATACGAAGAGTGTTGGTTGTAACTCTCAGGACCTTCTCCTCCAATCATAATCCATTCTGGAGTAGTTGCCATGATTCTCTTTTCTTGTTTGATCCTTGGTATTTGATGAGAACTGTGTGATGAACTATGGACGTCTATATGCATATTTATACTAATATTCACTGTGCTTTCTCCTTATTTTATTTTAGTATTTTACTCCATGTCTCTTTTTTTCTATTTTAATAAACGCAGAGCAGAGATCTAAAAGGAGGAGGGATTTAATTTACAAGAATAATATATGAACAAAACTGTCGTGGCTAGGCTGTAGTCGTTTGGGAATCTTTTATAAATTTTGGCAATGTACTTTATTTTATTTATGACTTTTGCTATCATTTAAAAATAACCTTTGTGTCCGCGCTGTACTCTTTTGAAAATTAGTATTGGCTCTATGCTACACATGGGGATATTCTTTTTTCTTCTTTTGGTGCAACACATGGAGATATTCTTACTTACAAACTAGGTGTCTTATCTACTCATTCTGACATAATTATTTTACAAATATTTATTTGTATATGCACTATACCAGTATCAATTTATTGTTTCTAATTTCAAAAGTTCTTAATCAAACATAATATTATTTATATATGACAATTTAAATCAAAATAAAATTTGGTAAACAATTATTTAATCTAATCAGAAAATATTTGAAATCACTACATTTTATTTTTGTTATAAAAAAATCCAATTTGCAGTTGATTGGTATTTAATTATGTATATTTCTGTTTCTTAATTTTAAAAAATCTATAATTAAAATATTATTTTTGGATAACAACAAAACATATATATGTATTCATTATATAGCTATTATTTTAATATTAGTTATATAATAAAATATAATTATTCACAGTATTATTTTTATATATTCTGTTTCTGCTAGAGATTTAGGAATAAATTAAGCATAAAATAAAATGTATAGTGTGCAGCAAAGATTTAACTTGTTCATCTGTCTTGAGAAACATGAATGAATCTTTTGGACACTCTCCTTTACAAACGCATTATCCAAATTATCGAAATCGATTATTGTTCCTTTTGAATTATACAAACTTTTGATTAGCATTTTTACATATTTTAAAGTCTTTATGATTAAATATATGTTCATATAATAATACAGAATATATATGAATTTTGTTTGTCTTTAAAACACGTTTTTATTTTTAGCCAATCTTTTTTATATTAGTTATCTAATAAATAAAAGATTAGGTGCCAACTGCCAACTGTACTAAACTAAAATACTACTCCATTACATATGTGCACGTTATATAATGAACAATAGTTGTATATTATACATATCCAATACATAATATATTAAAATATCTATCTATACTAATAAAGTAGGTTTTTTTATCTCCTTGGGGGAAAAAATATCATGTGGCATTCTCCTTTTAATAATTAATTTTTTTTCTCAATTCCATTTAATGTGTTTTGGTGTTAATTGTGATTAGGTGTTAGTTTATTTTTGATATTGACAATTTATTGCAATGATGTTTTAATTTTGGATTGAAAGTTTAATTTATTATGAATTTTATGTCTTGATTTTTTTTAGATTTCATAACTCTTATGTTACATATTTTTTAAAAATACTTTAAACTATTTCTTAATATTTTGTATGTCAAATAAAAATATTTTGTATGTCAAATAAAAATACAAAAATGGAAACTAAAGTTAAGTATTTTCAAAAAAAAATTAAACATAAAATAGATACATATCTAAACTATTACTTTATGTTTGAAAACATTTAAAATATTAACTTTAGTTTTTATATATTTATTTTCATAGCTAATATATTATTATATAATAAAACTAATTCATTTATTAAACCGCAATTCACCCACGGTTGATGCAATAATCCAGAGATCCGGTAAATCGTCCGGTTTAATGTCCGGGTCGGGTGTCAAAACACTGGTTTATAGGATTTCTTTGTATTTGATGTTGACGATAGAGAATAGATCCTCTACGATTCTCCTTCTTTAACGCAATCGACGTAACCGTCATATAATCAATCTAGAAATTCCACTCATCCCACTCTAATGATGTTTAGTAATTGATGGCGATTCAAGTCCAAAAGACTAACATTTGGTCTATTGATATTGACACATAAACTCTATGGTATCTTCCCATGTTACACTATACAATGAAACCAATAACTTCTCTGATCCATGCTATCCGTGTTTACATTTTAAAAACCGTGAACATGATTAATATAATCTTAAAACTTAACTAAAAAAAAGAATCATTACTTCCATCTGAGAGAAATTTTAAAAAGTTGTCTGGTTGCTAAAGTTATTTAAAATTAATGTAAACCACACACCACCATCACCATTAATCTTTTGCACCACACTAACCATTTATTGTCAAAATCATTACTAAATGCAACAAGCCAGCAAGCCTGAATGTCACAGATAGTTAGAAATTGTCTTTCTCATGATCGTTATAGATGCTAACATCTCATTATTAATTAACAAATTGACTTTTTACTAGGAAGATTTGGTGAAACTGTTCCATTCCGGTTAAAATAGAAGTTTCCATTAAATAGAGGAGTTTAGGAACAATTTATAGTTTTTAGATAAAAAAACATATTTAGATTCATATTAAGATTCATTGATATTCTAACTAAGGATGGACAAACAAGAATTTTGTTATGAACACACACAGAATCTTCCATTATAACAAAACTAATATAGAAAATAATTTTATGTTTTTTATTTTAAGATACATCTTTTTGAGAGATCTTGAAACCAAAGTAACACATACAACTCACACCTCTATATTTTAAAAGTCAACATGGTAATTTTAAAAATATATATTAGATACTCACAATTATTTTACCAAAAATTGACACTTCACCCTTATTTTTTTATAAAATTTATAAAATCTGAAATGTATTCCTTCTTTCTATTATTTGAACTAAATATATTAGTAAAAGTTTTATAGTTCATATATAATTATTTTAATAATTAATAATATAAGTATGTTCTCTATATAAAACTTCAACTTGGTTTTATGTTTAAATTCCAGCTAAATTATTTTTTTTTATGACTATTGGCTTTTTATTCTATTTTTTATTAAATCGATTAGTAACAACCATTTATGCTATTGCACTTTGAACTAAACAACTTCAAACAAAATAATGCACTACGGTCACTAACCACTATCAAAAAATTAGAAAATATCATTTTTAATATATTTTTATTTTCATATTTAACATATTTTATTTGTTAAGACCATATAATAATTTATGTAAAAGTATAACATACGAACCCGGCGCGTAGCGCCGGAAAATCACTAGTAAAATATATATGTGCACGTTATATAATTATGTGTCTCTTTTTTAAAACATGAATAACTCGCATGCACAAGACGAGTGTATACAAAGATATTTGGTTTAAAGTCAAATAAATGAATAAATTTGTATCTTTTTTTTTTGAACAAATAAATTTGTATCTATGTCAACAAATAAACGAATAATATTTTTAAAAAGTCTTTCATTTTGATCATTTTTATAATTGTAAATTTATGAAAGAAGACTTCTTAAGAAGTCTACTCTACAGAAAACATCTTAAGAAATCTTCCTTTGTAAATATTGGTTTACTTTTGAACTAGGTAGAGACCTGCGTCTTGCGCAGGATGAGAGTATCTGAAAATAATTGAATTTAGTTTACATTTTTGTTGAAGATCTCTACATTCCTCTTTTCTGTTCAAAAAAGTAAACAAAGCTCAGTTTACTAAATATGTTTATCTGCGGAAGGTAGAAGCACACTATGTGAAAGGCGTAAAGGAATATTTCCAAAAGAAAGTCAAAGTGGGTGATTGGTTTGGTTGTATCTCTTTATTTTATTTTTATTTATTTTTAAATCACTAAATTTTACCAACATGTTGTAGCTTTATTTTTAAAAGTTAAAACATACAATAAATTTCTATTAATTTTTACCAATCATGTTTCAGCTTTACTTTTAAACATACATCAATAAAATTAAAGCAACTTTTTCTTATCTATTTTAGATAAAAACCCTACATCTTTGTTTTATATGATGTAGAAACTGTAAAAATGAAAACGTTTACATATTATATCAAATAAATTAGATAATGATAGTAAAAACATTTATAAATATATAATTTTGTGTGTTTTAAAAATTATTGAAATATTTTAAATAACAAAAATATTATTTACATATCACATTTTAAATAAGAGTAAACTTTGATAATTTATAAAAATCATTAATATAAAGTATTTTAGTTGATAAAAATAGTTATTTTATATATACATTACATACTTTATTTTGAAATATCTACAACATATAATTTACATCTAAAACAAATTTAACTACAGCAAATCTGAAGTAACAACTCTACAGTTACAACCAACTTACTTACATCTAAATTTTTACACCTAATTTTTTACAGTTGCAGTCGAACCAATCATCACCATCAGGTATCTAATTTATTAAAATAGAGTCCTATTTAAAATTTACCATGACATGTTTTATATTTGGACACATTGAACATGTGATTAAATATAAAATATGTTTCTTATGTAATTTTGTACTAAGATAAGACACGCGCATTTCGCATGATGAGTTTAAATTACAACGTGAAAATGACAAAATTTTCTATAAATATAGTGTGTAATTAATATAATATAAGAATAACAAAATTGAAAATATTTAAAATGTATTACTGATTTGTTATTTAAATATGTGTGGATATATTCAGAAAGTGTATAAAAGCATGATCAATTTGGGTACAGAATTTTTAAGTATCATCTCGAAAGAAAAAATTAATGTTGTTTTATTGAATAAGTTAATTTATAAGTTGGATAGGACAAATGAAAATTTCAAAAAACATGAATTATTTTTAGTGTTGACTTGAAGTTTTGATTCATATTTTCAAAAATATCATTAATAATTTAGTTTATATCACTTAAATGTAAATATATTCCATATTTTTGTTAAATTATTTAATTAGTTAATTAATTTATTATTTTAAAATGTCTTACCTAAAATTAAAATGATAAACATTTAAATATATATATATACACACATATTCAAATAATCAAACACATATATACAAATGGAAATAAATGAAATTTATTTTCTAGAGTTTAAATGTAAGTAAAGCTGAAAATTGAAATGTCAAAAGAAATATAACTTATGAAAAAAATATTTATATTTATACTGAAAACCCTAATTTTTAGAAACATTATTAAAATTCGAATTTTACATTATTAAAATTCGAATTTTACTTTAGAAAAATATATTTTTATAAAAATCATTACCACTACGCATGTCGTAGAAAACTTCTTAGTTGCCTATAATTAGTTTGCAAGTATAATATCTCATTTATGGTGGCCGGTGTAATTGTTCTAGTCAATATATATATGCTTAGAATTGCATAAATATTGCCTCTATTTACGTTATTTTATTTATGGAAACTTGAAAGCTAATACCTTATTTCCTGGCGTGACCATGTTGAAATCAATGATTGGATCATTTCAGGAAATGATTTGGGGGCTAAATTAAATATTGTATATTGCGCATTCCCACCTATTAATTGGTTTATGTTATAACTTATAATGCACTAACAAAATATGTAATATAAGTACTAACTAGATTTTGACCCGCGCTTTCAAAGCGCGGGTTTATATTTGGTGAAAATTTTACATAATTACATTTATATAATCCGTCTTGTATATGCATTTATATAACCCGTCTCATATATGTGTTTTATATCCGGGTCTATGTTCGGTTAAAACTATATTGTACATGTATTTTTAGGTTTTTATTTTTGAATTAGATATTTTAAATATAAATCAATATAACAGTTTTATAGTTTTGATCGGTGTTTTGAAACCCGACTCGGACCTGCGGTTGAACGAATTACCGGTTTGTAACCCGGTATTTTTTAATATTGTGATTTTTTCTAATGATAAGACAAATTCGGTGATCATAAGTTGGAAATTTGTTTAAAATATATTTATATTTTTCAAAATCGTTCTAAATGATAATGATTGTTGTCAAAATTAATAATTTTAGAATTAGAAAACCGGTGGTTAATAAAAGTATCAAACATGGAAATAATCGATGCAGTATCAAACAAAGAAATAATCGCAGGCCGAAATTAAATTAGGAAACCGGTGATTAATGACAAATCAAAAAATAATTAAGAAGAAATTGACGTAGAATGTCCAGAATATCCTTAATGAATACAAAGGAAAGGTTCTTCGGTAGGGGTAAAAAGAGTAAAATTCCAAAACATGCTTGTACTTTAATAGTATAGACTAGATCATGATCCGCTCGACCGAGCGGGAGTCATTTTTTTTTATCTTTGTTTTTACTAAATGTTATACATGATCGCCAATGTGTATTAATATAAAATTTTGATAAATAACAATGTGTACTAATGTGTTTAAATAAGTAATGTGTTTAATTACTAAATTTAATTTTTAAATTTTAAGATAACGTAAAGTAGATTTTTTCTGTATTATTTAAAATATATAGTGTTATATATTTTGTATTTTCAATATTTATCATACAAAACTTACATTGGGGTATTATTTATATGAAAATATGTGTAACATAATATATTTATATATTATATAAACATATGCACACCCACACGGGTTTTATTTTTAAAATATATTCTATATTGTTTAGTTTTATGTAGTATCGAGTTTGTATAATTCAATTTTGTGTTTAAAGAACAATATCAAAACTGTCTTTTGTATGTAAAAATAACATTTTGCAAGCGCGAGTTGTGTCTTTTTATTGTAACACAAAATTTTATATAAAACTTATGTTTTTTGTACATTACGGAATTTAATTTTTTTTAAATAATTATTATGTAATTTCAAAGTGAATTTTATCTCTGAGGTCCAATATATTTTGTGTGTAATGGTTCAAAGCATTTTTCGATATATATTATATTTCAGTTTGGTTTGTTTTTAGTATTATTAATTGTATAAGTATAATACTATACAATATTACTATATTCTATACAATATATGAAGCTATGTGTTATTTGTTTTAGAAAGTAGATTAGGCCCAACGTAGTTATAAGAATAGTCATATCTTTATGTATGTGTCTATGACTTATCTACCTAATGTTATTCGTACTAATAAAATTAATATGGCCAATGAAAGTATACTGATCAATTTAAAATGAATTGTATAGGGTAATTATAGAACGATTAATATTTTTAGTATTCTTAGTATATATTTTATTTAAATCGACATGTAATAAATGTAAAAATCATATATGGAATATGGACAAAAAAAAACTGTATTTAAGGAAATACATCAATGCAAAGTTAGACTATGGTACATATTATATATAAAGAATGAGACATTTAATTTAAATATATGAAGTCCACCTTTAAAAATCCACATAGAAAAAATTGTAATGTTCCTGTTTTAATAAGATAGATGACAATTATTGTAAATTTTCTAGTAATTAAAAGTCTAACAATTAACATGATTGAAGAGGTCTCTAAGTTTGACACATAAACTAAAATGGCATAATTGTTATTAATCTACTAATTTAAGTTTAAGTTTAGTCTTAGATTTGCTTCTTTTTAATAATAAAAGGATTCTCGGAACTTGTATTGACTACTTGTATTAACTACTTTTCTTATGTCATTTTTTTCATGTCCAAAATATAATAATCAATACTTGAGAATAAAAACAATCAAAACACAGTCATCAACGTACGGATTCACAAAACAGCCGTTCGTAACGTAAATCACGTATATTGTATTGCCATATAAAACCATAAATACAATTATTACAAATCAAAATTAATGTTTATATTTGATTCCACTAAATCTAATTTAAAAATCAAATAAATAAAACGAACTTAATGGAAATCAAAGTATATTGTATTGTCATGTAAGACACCAAATTAATAAACATCAAATTTCCTATTTATACTCGATTTTGCTAAAAACAGCCAATAATTAAATATCTAATTTCGTGGCTAAGTAATCTTGCTATGTGAATTAAATAGTATAATTCAATCCCCTTAAATTTAGACTTGGCCTTTACTCCAAGCATAAAAAAATTCATAATATTTTTAATAAAGCCCTATATACAAAATCGATACTGGTTGAACCATGATTTTGATGTAAAGGTTTGAGTCATTGATTGATTCTAATGTTCAACCGTTTGACTTGGCCAGCATATAGATGAACTATGGTATTAAAGCATCACACTGAAGCGAAATTGAAGGGATACACGAATTAGCTGCATCACTGAAAATATATCATTATTTAACATAGATATGTTGGTAAAATCTTACAAAATATAAACCGGTTAGACTTATAAAGGAAATTGGTCACAAATTGATCGAGTAAAAAAATAACTCTTAAAACAGACTTCATGGAACTCAACCTTTTGTGTTAATCTTGATATTTGGTGACTTTCTTATTTGAAGAAAGCATCTTGAACGAAAACTAACATTTGATCATCTTTTCATGTAAAACGCTGTAATGTTAAAGGTGTAAAATACTGAAATTCATCACGTTCAAAACTTTATAGAGAGTTTTTCTTTAGTTTGCAAGGATAAATTTAGACCTCTTATTCTATTCTTGATCAGGTGTTTCTCATGAGGAAGAGCAACTTTGACACCTTGGACGCTTCTTCATGAATCCCAATATATCTATCTTAAATAGCTCAAGAGGTTTAGCACTATAATCAAGTTATATAATATTGTACTGACGTTTTAGTAATGTTTCTCATACGAAGGTTATTTTTTAATAAGTTATTGTTGTAAGATGTGGTAAAATGTTTAGCAACCCACCAAACGAAACAATTATTATAAATGTTGATATCGAGTTTTAATTGTATGTATATTATGTAAGACCAATGGCATATTGTGTAATTAGTCTAGTAATAGGTGGGTATTAAATTTAAGATTGTGAGAGTGATTCTTGAGCTGACACCTCAGCCAAAATGGCATTTTTGTTAATAAGATACACATTAAAGGTTATTTCTTTAAAATGTTTCTCAATTAATAAGAAAGGGGATTTGAAACTTTTTCGAAAATGCCATAAAAAACTTTTCAAGAAGTCTTCTCGGATAAACTGATGATAACCTTTGCAACCAGTCTTGCTTTGAATTTACCAACCTCGCCCTTCTAATTGATCTTTGTCTTGAACACCCATTTAACTCATATTACTTTGGCTCCTTCTGGTAGATCAATGAGCTCCCAAGTCTGATTCTCTTCAATCGATGTGATTTCTGCCTCCATTGCTTATCGCCATATTTCGTGTTGCATTGATTTCTCAAAACTGTCTGGATCTTCTCCTGCTATAAATATTGCAACCATATTCTCCTCATCTTCTGTAACAATGAAACTCGCATTTCCTACAACGTAATCTTGCATCCATACTGGTGCTGGTTTAACCCTTTCTGTTCTTTCATTTGCAGGTGCCTGATTTTCACCAGCATCTTCTGTTTCTACAGCCGCATTACCATCTTCTTCGTTCAGGTCTTCCCCACTATCTCCATTATGTGGTTCCTCTGGTACTGTCTCCACGTTGTTTCTTCTCAATGTTTCTGTTACCAACTCATTCCAAGACAGCTCTTCATTGTGTATCTCTTTGTCCCATTCCCAATCTTTGTTCTCATCAAAGTGAACATCTCAACTTACAATAATCTTCTTTGTCTCCAGGTTGTAAAGATGATACACTTTAGACTCCTTGCTCAAACCCATCATCACACATTTCACACTCTTCTCGTCGAGGTTGATTGATTCTTCTCTCATATGGGACTAGAGCGAGGCAACACACCCAAAGATCTTCAAATGCTTACTGATGGTTTGTGCCGGACTCATATTCAGTATATGGACTGCAATTCTCCCCATCTTCTTCAGTTACGTATATATACATTCTCCCCATCTTTTGCCTTTCTTACTTTGGCATAAATGGTGAACATTATGTTCTTCCTTCAATAATCATTTGTAGACCTTTCTGCTGCAACTGACCAACACTGAACATGTTATGTTTTAGGCCAGGAACATAGTAAACAATAGTGATTGATACGAGCCTGTTCCCTTGTCTGAGCTCGAAACAGGTTCTTCCCATTCACCAGCTTCTTCTCTTTTCTCTGAAACCGTTTCCACCTTGCTGCGGCTTGATACACAAAGACATACTCTATGCGTTTTGAGTATCTCGAGCAAGTTTCGAACTTGTCTATCACTTGTAACATGAATGGGAGGACTGCCTGGAGTCATCATCATTTCTGCTGGTAATGAGTAGCTAATCTCCACAGTCACTGATCTCATGTCCAGGTTATAATCTTCTTGAGCCATTGTAACAAGTTCAGCATGTGTTGAATCTTCATTCAATAAAAACAATCTTGCTCCTTTGAGATCATCAACCACAAAATCCCAACGGAAATCTCTCAACAACCATTCTCCATACACTGCATGTAACTTAAAAATCATCTGCAAATATTCAAAATAAAACACATTAGTAAACATAGAGAAAATGAAGAAGTTCAATAAACATTATCGCAGACGACTTAGAATTAAGTCGTCCAGAAGACTTAAAGGTAAGTCGTCTAAAGAGGTCACTTTTGCAATTGAAAATTAAAAGGGACGACTTAATTCTAAGTCGTCCGGCTTTGTTTGTTAAAAAAAAAATTTCAGACGACTTATATATAAGTCGTCTACGAGAAACGGGCTAGTTTTGCATTTGACCGAATCGTGTCAGATCTTTGACTATTTCTGGACGACTTATAATTCAGTCGTCTCTGGAAAGTAAAAATTTCAATATTTTATTCAAACTAGACGACTTACATGTAAGTCGTCCTAGGTTAGTTTTGTAATTGAAAAATAAAACTTGAAATTTAACTTTCTCCAGACGACTTAACTAAAAGTCGTCCAGCTAGACGACTTAATTTAAGATCGTCCGGGATAAGCAAGGTTTGACCAGAAAATTGGGAAAAATTCTGGACGACTTTGCTTTCCCCGGACGACTTTAAATTAAGTCTTCTGACGGGACGACTTTATATTATGTCATCTGGTAAAAGTTAAATTATGAAGTTTTATTTTCAACTACAAAACTAACCTAAGATGACTTACACGTAAGTCGTCTAGTTTAATAAAATATTGAAATTTTAACTTTCCCAGAGACGACTGAATTATAAGTCGTCCAGAAATAGTCAAAGATCTGACACGATTCGGTCAAATGCAAAACTAGCATGTTTCTCGTAGACGACTTATATATAAGTCGTCTGGAGTGTTTTTTTCAACAAACAAAGCTGGACGACTTAGTTTAAGTCGTCCATTTGACCAGAAGACTCATCAGTATGTCTTCTACATACAGATGACTTACTTGTAAGTCTTCTACGCGAACAGATTTTGAAAAAAAAATCAAATTCGTACCTTAAACTAGGTGAGATGACTTCGTTTGCACACAGGGTCTTCTCCAACCACCCAGAACCTCAAACGAAAGCAACCGTAAGTCAAAACGAAAGAAATATGGCTCTGTCAACCATCACCCATATTTTGAATCAAAAGCTTGAGTTTTTTTGATGAATATGGAGAGAAAGTGTAAGAAATGTTGTTTTTAGTTCATAACAATTGAAACAGAGAGAGTGTAAAGAGATTTATGTGCATTAAAGGGCATTAAAAGCTCCAAACAGTTCGTACAAGGTTGTTCCCACTATTCATGGCAGTGGCAATATTGTAAATACTTGAAGAAAATGAGGTTGAGACAGTAAAGAAGTCATTTTCGAAAAACAAAAAAAAAATGCTTAATGGCATTTTCGTAGATAAAATGCAGATGTGGGGTTAAAAACTCAAAAAAAAATGAATCAAAAGAAAATGTTAGTTTTGTGTTTGACTTCAAGTTTTGAGTCACTTTTGCAAAAAGCCCTTAAATTTATTCGATAGAAAACAGCTTGCAAAATATTCGAATATTTGATTACTTTGGCGAGCATCACCGTTTTCACGTGTTCGTCTCTAATTGCACGTATTTTTGTCATTTGTGAAACTCTGAAATAATGACAAGAGTTTTTTTTTTTTTTTTTGAATTATACAGAGATATCTTGATCCCATAAAAATAGTTCAAACTAGTCATCTATTGCCAAATGTCGGTTTTCTGTACCTCGCAATACCGGAAAGAAATAGTCATTGGAAAAAAGATGCTGAAAAGAGTTTTCTTAAAGAAAAAATAGTCGTTCTATTCAGTGCCGGCTCTACACATGTGCTGAAGGAGCTTTAGCACAGGGTCCTTTTATTTTTCAATAATTTTCTTTAAGGAATCAATGTATACAGATTTAGGGTCCTGGTTTTGGATTTTAAAAATGTTAACAGTGACTTTGGAAATGGAAAACTTGAGCACAAGGTCCACTAACTTAATAAGCCGGGCCTGGTTCTATTACTAATATTATACTCATGGAAGAATTTCAACAATATAATAGTTTATTTTCTAACTTTGAAACCTAATATATCCTTAAGAAAAAAAATATAATAGTGGACTAGTTTGCAAGTGTGTTCGGAATCTGGTTTCTGCTATGATTTATTAGAAATTTTAACATTTTTAAAAAATAAAATACATTTATAATTCAAATTTGAATATGTTATTTAATCTGGCAAAATAAGTTTAATTTTGCTATGATTACTTAACAAAACCTTTAATCACTATTGTTTGTATTAAGTATATACAGTGAAATCTTAATAAATTAATAATGTTGGTACCACACCAAAACTATTTTTTTATTAATTTATAGAAATTATTAATTTATCGATATATTATTTGAACTAAAATTCAATTTGGGACTATAAAATTATATTAGTTTATAAAAAATTTAATGTGTACTAATTTATCGAGTATTAATTTAAAGAGATTATACTGTATTTATTGTACCATTTTCTTCTCGTTCCTTTTCTTTTTTTTTGTTTAGAGAAAGATACCATATTAGTATATAATCAGAGAATGAAATCTACAATATGAAAAAAAGAAAGAGAAATGTTTCGATATATGCTAAAGCATTCTAGACTAAGTCCACTAGGTGTTCACTTATTCTTTTCACATGTTGTTTTTCTTTTTGCAAATTCTTTTCACATGTTAATTGCATTGAATTTATGTTCTAATTTCGGTGGATTGTTCGAAACTTCTTATGCTAGTGTGTTCGAAGTGCACTATAGTTTGGAGGAAGAAAAATTTCCTTGAAAAAAAATCCTTGATACCTAGGTAAATTATGTTTGTGTTTGTTCACACTGTAGTTATGGTTGAGTTTAATTTGTCCTATATATTAATTAGCTTTTTTTTCTTTCTTTGTTCTCTTGTTAGATCACCAAATAATAAAGACTAGTTTAAGATCCATGCCTTGCACGGGATAAATATCTTATATACATATAATTTTTACTATTTTTTTGTTTATGTTTTTACATATTATAAAACAAATTAATAATATGTATTTGATAATTAAAAACTATTAAGTGTTACATATATATTTAACTTGACACAAATACATACATTAAAGAAATTATTTTTGCTTACATACAATTATTTTAGGTAAAAGAAATTTTAAAAAATATTGCATGTAATTAAATTTAAATAATATTAACATTTACATATAATATACTTCTAATATGATTATTTATTAAACGAAAATTCCTAATCATATGATTTTATGTTCATTTGTATTTCTTAACAAAACTTTTAAACCACTAATAACAAAACTTTTAGTGTGGAAGTTTAAATATTTATAATAATTTATAATGTTTCTTGAAAAACCAATGCAAATTTTGAAATTAAAATATTAATTTTTCAATACTTGTTTGATTCAAAAATTTTAAATTAAAATAAAACCATATTTTTATATGGTATATAATTTATATATATATTAATCTGAATATCTATTATTCCTATTAAATATGATTTTTACTCATATGGTTTTATGATCACTTGTATTTTATTATAACAAAAATTTAAAAAATTGATCACAAAAACTTTCAACGTGAGACTATTTACAATTTTCGTAGTTTATAGTCGTTTTCAAAAATTTTAAATATAACATATATGAAAAAATCTATTTTTTTATTATATGACTAACAATATTGTTTAATTTATATTAATAATATAAAATTAAACAAAAATAATGGAGGATGTAAAAATTGTTATCAAAATTCTATTATTAAAATCATTAATTTTCAAATATATGTTCTATTCACTTTTGGTAATTCCATAGCTTTTATTTAAATAAATAATGAAAAGTATTAATTAGATTGCTAATTAATGTTATGGTTAGTTTAATGAGAAGTATATAATATATGTTTAATAGACCAACATATTTTCTAGAGAATTTGAGAAGCATTCTAGTGATAACACGTGTCATAACTAAAATATTGTAATGTTTCTCTTTTAATATATAGAGGATTTTTGACATCCGACTAATCTCCTGAGACGAGTATAGGTGCCGAATAGTCCACTCACTGCATTTTCATGAGGGGCAAAAAATAGTTGGATGTTTCTTATTTTAATAAGGAAGAAAATTGAAAACTCAATTTTACAAAAAATAATATTATGTCTTGCATTGTGAAAATAAATATTATGAAAGATTACATTTTAATGGTATAAATTACTATTTTGAAATATAACATACCGTTAGTATCTCTATAATATTATTTGAGAAAGTGCTGCGATGACGTTGATTCTAACGATAATTAATTAAAGTTCTATCATTAATGAATCAAAAGTATCGAATTTATATTATTAAAATATTATATTTTTCCTTTTAATTTATATTTCTGTACACTTTCATAAAAATGAAAAAAACAATATTTGATTTTAAAGTTAAAAAACAATTTCCATTTAAGAAGATAATCTTAAACACCAATATATATATATATTAGAAGTAATAAGTATTTTATTTAATCAATCTGTTTTTAAATTATTACAAAAAATGAATAACATAAACTAAGATATCTTTAATGAATAATCGATATTATTCTGTTTATTTTTATTTAAAATTATTTTTATATTTCCAAATAATATTTATAGTAAAAGTAATTTATAAAATTTAAAACAAAATATTTTTTACATATAATGTGATTTCATAAGTTAAAAAGTTTACAAAAATAGTCTTGGTATTAAAGTAAAGGAATACTTTTCTCTTTTAAAATTTATTAGTTATGTTTTTTTGCTACTTTGTACTGATCATCATTTTATTTTCTAATTTATTTTTACAAATTAACATATACCAAATTATTTTAAAATAAAACATATACTTACACACCTAAGATGAAAAACCAAACTAATACAACGAATAAAATTAGTTCGATTTGGCTGAACTAGATTAAAGGAATATATTTAACACAATATATCCACAAAAGAAGTAACTGGATTAATCCAAATTATTTTATCTAAATAAAAAGTTTTAACAAAAAGTAATATATTATCACTTATAATATTTTTTCTTTATTTTTATAGATATAAATTATAATATGACTGAACATAGGTAAATCAGTATAAAGTTCTCAAATGATATTATAGAGATATTAACCAACTATATATTCCAATTAAGTTTTGTATAATTTATATATATGCATGGGGTTTCTGAAGAGTATTGTTGCTATATTCATTTATGTAGTTTGAGTCAATCAATAAACTATTTTAACTATTTGATTCTCAAAAATATATATTAAATTATAGATAATCTAATTAAATAAAATATATTAATAATTATAAGACAATAATTAAATTAATTGAAAATAACAAAATTCATCAATTTTTGAAATATAAGACAAAATAATATTATTAAATTAGAAAAGTAGATGTTATTCAATACATCCAAATAATAGTCAAATAGACGAGATATTATATATTCAAAATCATATGAATGATTAAATAACATAGTATTATTTAAAATAAATCATACATATGAACTATAATATAAATTTAAAATGCACAAATAAAATATTAATAAATATTTTAATATATTTACTTTATAAATTTTGTAACCGTATGTGAGCATGGAAAAATCATCTGGTTTAGAAACAATTTGAGATGGCATTGTATATACGTGAAAGTTTTTAGTCATTCTTTTACACCTATATATTTATTACTTTGTGCCTGTGGTTGCATCTGAACTGAAGTTTATCGGGAGAACCATGGAACGTTGAGGTCTTCATGATGAATTTTTATATATTCTTATTTGCTTTGATTTTTGCTTTTAGTTTTGAACTTCTCTTCTTCATCGTGACATGATTGCGGTCTCTTCGGGCTTTTGCTGGTTTTGTTTTCTTTTCGGTGGATCTTTGACTTTAGTCTCTACGCTATATGTTGACTTCTGCAGGCCAAATATGCCACTGGATCCATGATTTCGATGGAGTTCAAAAGAGGGAGGCCCAACACGTATTGCTATTGAATTTAGAGAGAGATAGCTTAGGATTAACTAGTAAAAGTGGTAAGACTTTAGGCCCTGGGCATTCGGATTTGTCAATTCGGATTTCAATTATTTGGAGTTATCAAAATCAGCCCAATTCGGATTATATAAAAGTTAGGTTCGGAATCGGTTCGGGTTCTATCGGGTTAGGGTTAGTAAATTTTCAAAGAACCGGTATAACTCAATGTATTTTTTTTGGATCCCAATTGGTTCTTCAGTTTAAAATTACCTGATTTGAACCTATTTTGTAACCAAAACATAAGTAAAATCGGGTTTTTGGTTTTAAAATACAAGATATATACCTATTTTGTAACCAAAATATAAATAAAATCGATTCAAAAATAAGAATGAAACATCAACCGTGATCATTCAAAATCAAACGAAAGGTAAACATATTTATTGATAGATATAAAACCAAATAAATGAAAGTATAAACAAAAACCAAGTCCTCATGAAATATTCATGAGAAACATTATTCAATGGAAAAAAACCAAAATAAATAAGAAACTTCGACCTTCAACTATCAACCTTCATGAAATAGAACCACCAACCTTCATGTAATATATAATTATTTTAGATATTCAATATATCTTAGTGTATTTTGGATACATATTAGGAACTAATATTATATTTGGTACAAAATCTTTTTGGGGTTTTGAATGTTTCAGATTCTATCGGATACCTATTTATACTCGGGTTCACTTTGGATATTACCCATAACCCAAAATACCATAAAACAAGATTCATTCGGTATTTATATCGGGTTTGGATGGGTTCAGAATTATTTTTATCGGATCGGATTCGGTTCAGATTTTTGAATTCAGTTTATTTGCCCATCCCTAAGAGTATCTACAACCTAACTTTATTTTAGCTTTTACAATAGGTTTTAGAGAAAAAAATGATCCATGTCTATTTTTGCGTCTAAATTAAAATTGCTATGTTTTTCTTCTGTTTATTAATAAAAATAGCATTTCTTATATTTTACTCTGTATTTCAAAATATCTATTTTAGAGAAATACGTTGTAACAAAATCAATATTAATTAGAGAGTTCTTGTATTTTAGAGATAAAAATAAAAAAATACTCTCGAGATGGTTAAGAACCATATTTGTTTGGTGAGATATCGCTGATAGCCTAATGGTTTCAACGAGATTCTCACACACGACTGCCAGAGATCACGAGTTCGACTCTCTGTCGGCGGGGTGGTACTGAAACCTCTCCAAAAAATCATGTCGCAGATGACTCACATGTTTTCTATGGCGCTAATGGGACTTTTCTGAATGCGGGGTCTTTCGGGGTGGGGTCAGTCACTATAAGAAGTTTACTCCCAACATTTTTTTTCCTTCTCTCTCGTATCTCTGCAAAACTTGTCAGCTCGTCCTCTTTGTGGCGCGTGGTTGGCTGTGCGCCACCGCCGGCGGGTCATTCCTCTTCTCATCCTTGTTTTCTTGCCTCTTTCTTGTTTCTCTTTGCTTTCTAACTGTGATGTCGTCCCCCTGGATCTACCGGTGGACCCAAGATTTCGGATTTGTGGCCGCAGAGATGTATCCCCGTGAAGCTGGTTCTGTCTGGTGACTAGACAAGGTTAGGAGTATGGGAAGCAGAGGAGGTCGGCATTTAGGTTTTCAGAAAAGTTTAGATCGGATTTTCTCCTTCTCGATTTTGCCTTTATTGGCAGTGAGGGGGCGTGGCCGGGATTTCGTGACTCCTCCATCCAGATCTGGTGTTCTTGCTCTGTGGAGTGGTCCGGTGTGGCATTTGTGGTCTCGCTTGCTCTTTGTCGAGTGGTGGGGCTCCCACTCTTCTCCGGTCAAGTTCGGCCTGCAGGGTTGTATATCCTTAGGCGTGTGTGGTGTAGCAAAAGTGGCTGTGTGGTCGTTGTAGTTGCATCGATGTTCGTGTGAGCCAGTTGTATTCTGAATGCAGAGTTGCCGTCTATGACTTGTCTGTGTCGTTCTGGCAAGCGCTCCATCTTTGTTCCCCGGTCATCGCCGCTTTTGGGTTGTTGTGCTATGCTTCGTGTGGGCACTCTCTGTACCGTTCCGGCTCTTCGGTCTTCGCATCGGTCTATATCGCTGTTTCTCCAAAGAATCTCTTTGGACCTATCACCGGTTCTCGGTGCTAGCGTGAGGCGGGGTTTCTCGGTTCTCCGTTGGGTCTTCGGTGCTCAAGTTTCCCGTTGGAGCCTCGCATCAAGATTCACCTTTCAAGCATCATAGTCGGGTCGCTTGAACCACCATGATGGGTTAATTTTCTGTCCATTTTGCAGGTTTGGAACAGCATCTCCAAGATGTGGCTCTCATTGCAGCCCGTGTTCTTGCTCGGCTCGCATTACTTCTAGAGCCATCAATAAGTGTGACGTCGGGGCCTAGCTGTGACTATCTAGATGGCCAAATAGGGTTCTCTGGTGAGGTTTGCAGTCTCTTGCTCTTGAGTGCTTGTCTCTTACTTCCGGTGGTAGTAGAGAGGCTCCAAGTGCTCGTCGTTCAAGTTTTCGCAAAGCTGTGCGGTGAATGGTGTCAATTATTTGGAGCAGCATTTTACGCAAGTCGCATTCTACCGAACGTGGTCTCATGGTATATCAAAGGCATCATTCCCTTTGGCAATGCTAGCTCTCGGACAAGGAGTTTTTTAGGCTTAGCTAGGTAACTTGTATGTTTTAAACTGTTGTATTGTCTACTAGTGCTTTCGGTTTCGCTTTTTCTTCTTTTCCTTCTCTCGTTCTTTAGCATTTTGGTTTTATCCGTTATTTGTCTTCTTTGTAACTTCTGTCAGAAAATCTTGGTATAAAATTTAACATTTACACCAAAAAGAAAATTATATTTGTTTGGTAAAAAAAAATCTGCTAACATTTTTTATTTTTTTTCTTTTTAGTTAAATCACTTCTTCCTATTTTTCGTTGATTGTATACATAAACACATAAAAACATCATAATTTATGTTTTCATGTAGTATTGAGTGTTTTACATTTGATGGCCTGCATCTAAAAGGCAGAACCTTGTTAAATAAAAAGGAAAAAATTTATAAACATATTCCAACTAAATTTTGTTAATTTTTCTAATATTTAAAAATTTTTGCTACCCAATTTATTACCTTAAATAATTACTTTGCTTATTTTAGTAATAGCATATAAGAAAAAATCAATGTGGCGATGGCGATGGCGATTTCAAAAAGGCGATGATTTTCCGAAAGAATCTAGCGAAGGGTCTTTGGTATCATGTGGGTTGTAATTGGGACTCGATTGATGGTCTAGCGAAGGAGAGCGATCTCCTTTCTCCTACAACTGAGATTACAGAGATCTCTGGAGGTGATTTTAGGAGCGAGGGGTTTTATTTGGTCAGGTCTGATATGGAAAGCTCTGATCTGAAGGATACGGGGAGAATCGGAATGGATATTCTGAGAATTATACGATTTGCTCTTATGCGAGGTAAGAGGCGGATTGGTGGATATATACGAATCGGTGGAGATCGGAGATGGTGCGATTTGGAAATTTGTGATTGCGGCAAGTCACAGATTCGGTATGTCGATTACCTTTTCTCTGATATTTTTCAGGATTTTTGTGGCAAATACAAGGAAGTAAGGGTATCGCATTTGGATATTTTAGAGATCAGGGGGATAATCTTGAGAGTTTTTTCAGCTTTCGGTATCTTTAGTAGATACTATATGGTAGTGTTTTGGAATATGGATGATTGGAAAACTCCTACTGCAATGAGTATCGATTTCTTCCTTAAAGATATGGGGATTTGGTGTATCATGGGTTATTTGTGGATACGATTTTGTTTTTTAATGGTCTTGGTATATATAGAACTCTGTTTAACATTGAGTATCATAACATATTCCTATAGTTTTCTCTGGTATCTATTCGGTTCTATTGGTGGCTTTGTCCTTAATCTCTACTTCTTTGGTTTCAATATGACTCAAGGTAACTGGATTGAGAAGTCAGGAGGAAAGAAGGTGGAGGTGGCAAGGCCGGGCATAAGGATAACGGTGCCAAAGTTTGATAATTCGGAACTTATTGTGAGTTACTCTAAGACTCTCATCGGAAGATGTATGAACCCACCGAAGCAGGATATGAACAATCTTCTGTTCATGCTTCCAAGGATTTGGAACGTTGAAGGAAGGGTGGTTGGTGTGGATCTTGGGTTAGGAAGGTTCCAGTTCAACTTTGATCTGGAGGAGGATATTGCTGCGGTATTAAAGATGGAACCGTTTCACTTTGATAATTGGATGTTGTCGTTGGTCAGATGGAAGCCGGTGCTTGAACCGAACTATCCATCAAAAATTGTTTTTTGGGTTCGTGTATTGGATCTTCCCCTTCATTTCAAGGTAGCGTCCATCTTTCAGAGTGTGGGAGAGGCCATTGGCCAGGTTCGGGGTCTAGTGGATCCGGTGGGAGGAAGAGTTCGTGTGGAGATTGATGCTTTCAAGCCTTTGATCTTCTCAGCAGCTTTTGAATTGGAGGAAGGTGTGGAAATAATGGCGTCTCTTAGGTATGAGAAGCTTTTCGGTTTCTGCAAGGAGTGTTTCAGGTTAACTCATGATTCCTCTAGATGCCCAACTTTGCATAAGGAGGAGTCTGTGCAGTTCAGGGGGGGATCTATGGAAACAGAGAGAGGTAACGCCAATAGCTATAAAGCTGCGGTTACAAACAATAACCGACAGTTTGAGGAGCGTGGCGGAGGACAGCAGGGACGTCACCAAGGAGCTAAAGGTGGTGACAAGGGCAAAGGGGTTGCAAGGAATAGGCAGGTGCCTTACAAACATGAAGAGCAATACCATCCTTACAGAGAGAAGAACTTCTCTAGAGGAAATGGTGAAGGGTCTTCCCATGGAAGATATGCAGGTTATGGGGACAGGAGGAAGGGATCACAGACTTGGGAGCCACAACAGTCTCGCGTTAGTGAGGGTGATCGGAATGCTATCAATCCGGAGAAGCTCATGCTGGATGCCTTCAAAGGTGTTCCTCTTCCACCGGTTATGGAGCCACCGCATACTACTACAGTTGTGGGCAATGCTTCTTCTTCTAAGGCTTGCAAGGAGTTGGTCTTTGATGATTCGTTGGTTCCTATTGAGTTGCCATCCACTCAATCGTTTGTTGTGTCGAGTGACTTGAAGAGTTTGGAGTTACAAGTTGAAGAGGGAGAGATTTCTAAGGCACCAGTGGAGATAGCTCAAGACCAGGCATTGGATGAGGCTAATCTGATGATTGAGGGAGTGTTGCTCTCGGACTCGGAGCTCCTACTGGAGGATGGGGACGAGGGGGAAGATTGGGAGCAAGGGGAAATCATGGATTTCACGGAGGAACAGGAGATGAATATGGTGGTTCAGGGTCCAGAGGCAACTGACAGTCTATCAACTGGTAAGGCGGCTGAGGAGAACTCTGTTGCTACGGAGGGTCAGACAGAAGGGGAGGGAGCAAATGCTAAGAAGAAGAAGAGCACTCAGACTGGATCAGAGGCGCAGGGAGGGACTAAGAAGCGAGGTCCACCAGTCTTCGTTTCTCCTCGTAAGAACCTACTGGTCAAGGCAGGGAATAAGCCAGGGGAGAAGGGCCCGAAGAAGGCTCCCACTAGGCCAAAGAATCCATCGGAGTAAGGTTTTCTTTTGGTGGAGCTTGGATTTTACAGTTTTATTTTAATAATGTTGGATTCAATTATGAAATCCTTTAGAATCGAGTCTGGTCCCAGTTGTTTATCTGGTTTGGTTTTTCCTTTTATATCTGTTTTTTTTGTGTGGCATGATCGGTTTCATTCTCGGATGGTGTTGGTCTTGCAGAGAAACAGTAATAAAATGTCTTTGTTTTGGTGTCATTATGGTATGTTCTCTGTGCTGGTATCTATGGGAAAATCAGTTCTTTGGATTAAGAAGAATGCGGAAAAGTTTGGTTATATTGGTTTCTGGAATATGGCATTGTGTGAGAGGGGAGTGCGGGCTTGCATCCTGTTGTTCATCAACTAGTTTAAGCAAAACCAACTAAAAATAAAAGGTATTCAGGTTTGTCCTAGACATGGTGATCTACGGTGGGTTTTTAAACGGCGTTTTTGGTGTAATTTACATGGCTTAAGAGGGAATATAAGGAGATGGAGGTTTTATTATATTGGTGTTTATGAGATATCAAGATATCATCAAATCTTTATCTCTAACGCAATGGAGTTTTATACAAATCTTTAATATGAAAGTTCTCAGTTGGAATTGTAGAGGAGTGGGAAGCAAGTGGACCATGAGTTATCTTCGGGAAATATGGCATAAATATAAACCTGATTTTTTATTTTTGTCGGAGACGAAAAAAGATGCAGAGTTTATACAAGGATTACAGTCACACTTTGGTTACGGTAATTTGGTCACAGTGGATCCGAATGGAAGAAGTGGAGGATTAGCACTTTTTTATAACAATGATTTTCAAGTTCAGGTTCTGTATACGAGTAACAGAATGATAGATGTTGAAGCAGACGCCCTTGGCAAAAAAGTTTTTTTAACTTTTGTATATGGTGATCCGGTACAGAAACTCAGGGAGCAGGTGTGGGAGCGATTGACACGGTATGGGTTGGCGAGATCTGACCCATGGTTTATAATTGGAGATCTGAATGAGATCACAGGGAACCATGAGAAAGAGGGCGGATCTTTACGAAGTGCTAACTCTTTTGTTCCCTTTAATGACATGATAAGAAACAGTGGGTTATTAGAGTTCCCGGCAAGGGGAAACAAAATGTCGTGGCAAGGAAGACGTGGAAAAGGCAAAGGAGCGGTTACGATCAGATGCCGACTGGATCGTGCACTAGCCAATGAAGAATGGCATACGCTTTTTCCGGTTTCTTATACAGAATATTTGGAATGGTAGGGTCAGACCATAGACCAGTAGTTGCCTTTATTGAGGACAAGATCCGCAGAAGAAAAGGACAATTTCGTTTTGATAAAAGATGGATTGGACAGGAGGGTCTTTTGGAATCGATCGCGTTAGGGTGGCAGGACTCTGGTCCTGGCATCTCCGACGATATTGTATTAAAAATCAGTAATTGTAGACATGAGATTGCGGCTTGGAGAAAAAACAATCCACCGTATGGGAAGGAGAAAATTGCAGAGCTTCAAAAAGCTTTAGAAGAAGTACAAACTGATGATTCAAGGTCACAAGAGGAGATTGTTGAGGTCTCTAAGAAATTGCAGGAAGCTTATAAGGATGAGGAGGAGTATTGGCATCAGAAAAGCAGAAATATGTGGTATTCATCGGGGGATCTAAATACTAATTTCTATCATGCTCTGACAAGGCAAAGACGGATTCGTAATAGGATTGTGGGCCTCTATGATGAGGCAGATAATTGGATAACGGACGCAAATGGGGTGGAGAAGGTGGCGGTGGATTACTTCGGGAAACTTTTTACATCTACTGATCCATCTGATTTTGATCATTTTCTGGAGGAATTAACACCGTCTATTTCACTTCAGATGAATCAACGCCTTCTCCGGGTCGCAACGGAGGACGAGGTGAAACGAGCTTTATTCATGATGCATCCGGAAAAGGCTCCAGGACCGGATGGAATGACTGCTTTATTTTTCCAAGTTTCTTGGCATATCATTAAAGATGATCTGGTGGAATTGGTGAACCATTTTTTAAGTACAGGCGACATGGATCCAAGGTTAAATCTTACCAATATTTGTATGATTCCGAAAACGGAACGACCTACACGGATGACAGAGTTGAGACCCATCAGTCTTTGTAATGTAGGATATAAGATTATATCAAAAGTGCTTTGTGAGAGGTTGAAAATATGTCTCCCAAGACTTATTTCGGAAACACAGTCGGCTTTTGTACCAGGAAGGTTGATTTCAGATAATATTCTGATTGCTCAAGAGATGTTCCATGGATTGAGGACAAATAAGTCTTGTCAAAATAAGTATATGGCGATAAAGACGGATATGAGTAAAGCATATGACAGGGTGGAGTGGAATTTTATCCAAGCTTTACTCAATAAGTTAGGATTTGATCCACATTGGACGAAATTGATGATGGAATGTATTTCTTCGGTCCAGTATCAGGTTTTACTAAATGGGCAACCAAAGGGACTTATAACCCCACATAGGGGTCTTAGGCAGGGGGATCCACTATCTCCATATCTTTTTATCTTGTGTACTGAGGCTCTGATTGCAAATATTAAGAAAGCGGAACAAGGACAACAATTGACGGGAATGAAAGTAGCGAGAGCTTGCCCATCAATATCCCACCTGCTGTTCGCAGATGATAGTCTGTTCTTTTGTAAAGCACAGAAGGAGGAATGTGAAACTATTCTCAGGATCTTAAAGGAGTATGAAGTGGTATCGGGCCAACTGATAAACTTCCAAAAATCGTCTATTCAATTTGGGCATAAGATTGAAGAATCTAGGAGGCAAGAGATGAGAGATATATTGGGGATTCAGAATATAGGCGGGATGGGGTCATATCTGGGACTACCAGAAAATATAGGTGGATCTAAGGTCCAAGTATTTGGGTTTGTACAAGATCGGTTAGATACAAGGATTAATGGGTGGACTTTCCGATACTTTAGTAAAGGAGGGAAGGAAGTGGTCCTTAAATCGGTGGTTACGGCTTTGCCTAATCATGTAATGTCATGTTATAGACTACCACAAACTACTGTAAAGAAGCTTACGGGGACGGTCGCAAAGTTTTGGTGGAGTCCTGGAGGAAGCACTAAGGGCATGCATTGGCAATCATGGGATAAAGTGTGTCTTCCTAAGGAAGAGGGTGGATTGGGTTTTAAAGATATTATGAATTTTAACACGGCGATGCTTGGAAAGCAACTTTGGCGTCTAATAGATAAACCGAACACTCTATTTTCTCGAGTGTTCAAGGGTCGGTATTTCAGGAACGCTTCACCCCTGGAACCAATCCGTTCTTACTCCCCATCATATGGCTGGAGGAGTATAGTATCAGCTAGATCTCTGGTTAGCAAAGGACTAATCAAAAGGGTGGGAACAGG
The DNA here is from genome assembly GCF_000801105.2 of Raphanus sativus. NCBI lineage: Eukaryota > Viridiplantae > Streptophyta > Magnoliopsida > Brassicales > Brassicaceae > Raphanus > Raphanus sativus. The sequence goes on along the minus strand of NC_079513.1, from coordinate 1,412,840 downwards.
TTCATCTATCTCAGTATGGAATGATCCCTGGCTCCCAACCACTCGCCCGAGACCAGCAAACAAAAATCAACACAATATGTTTCCGGAACTTACTGTGGATTCTCTTATTTCCCCCGGCTCTAGGACGTGGAATCCACAGGCCATTCGGGCTTTGGTGGATCCATTGGATGCGAAGATTATAGAAAGTATACCTCTCAGTAGATTTTGCATGGAAGATAAGGATGGCTGGCATTTTACCAGCAATGGCAAATATACGGTTAAATCGGGATATGAGGTGGAAAGAATTTATCCAGATAAAGAAAAACAACCAGATTTCTATGGTCCGACGGTAGATGTTTTGAAAGCTTTTTGTTGGAAGGTGAAGTGTCCACCAAAGATGAAACACTTTCTCTGGCAGATTGTATCAGGGTGTGTTGCGGTAAAAAAGAATTTAAAATCGCGAGGGATGCAAGGGGAGATAAGTTGTGATAGATGTGGGGACGTTGAGGAATCCTTGAATCATGTATTCTTTGAATGTCCTCCAGCGCGACAAGTATGGGCATTATCAAAGATACCATCAAATCCAGATGTTTTCCCCTCGGGATCATTGTTCACCAATATGGATTACTTATTTTGGAGAGTGTTACCTCAGATGAGCGATCATCAGTTTGTATGGATACTATGGTATATATGGAAAGCAAGGAACTGTAAGGTTTTTAGCAATCTGGACATTGATGCAAGGGATACACTAAAATTGGCTGAAACGGAATCTACTTTGTGGGCGGCAGCACAAGAGTTAAATATTCAGCCTTCTATAGCACCACAAGTACATACACTTCCCACAATTCCAGGGCGATGGTGCTTCGTAGATGGTTCGTGGAAGGATAAGAATTTTTTTTCGGGACAAGGATGGATCAGCACTCTGGAAGGTTTTCAGAGTCTAATGGGGGCGCGAAATGTTCGGGCAAGTATGTCTCCTCTTCACTCGGAGGTGGAGGCATTGATTTGGGCAATGGAATGTATGAGAAATTTAAGACAGCTACAGGTTACGTTTGCAACGGATTGTTCTCAGTTGGTGAAGATGGTTTCGGAACCAGAAGAGTGGCCAGCATTCGCAAGTTACCTGGAAGATATCAAGAGTCTACAAGACAGTTTCCAGAGCTCACAGCTCATTCATGTACCACGGACGGCAAACTCAAGGGCGGATCGTCTAGCACGCAGTGCCAGGCAACAACCGTCTTTTGTCATTCACATGGATGCGGAGCTACCAGTTTGGTGTGCAGAGTCTATATGAGTCTGTATGTTTGATGACAAAAAAAAAAAAAAAAAACTATTAAAATTGTGCTTATTTTAATAATCAAACTTTATTTTTATTTTAACTAAAATACTAATAAGTTTCAAATGAAATTTTTAAAAATCTCTACAATTTCAAACAAATCCCAAAAAATCTTATTTTATTTTTTATTTTTGAATTAAAAGTAGATGAATTGTGTGTAATCTTAAATTTTGTAATAAAAGTTTTAAGTTTAAAATATTGAATTTAGTTTGTTTTTCTGAAATAAAAGACAAATTTATTTAATTTTCCATCAAAATTAAATTAAAAAAAAGTTTATCCACGAGTTAGTGACATTCTCTCCTATAACTTAAAATAAACTAGAAATATTTAATATCTTTCTTAGCTTGTAGAGATTTTTTAAATTTGTTTTTGAAGCTTATTAGTATTCTTAATTAATATAATAAAATTTTGGGTATTAAAAAGGGCATAATTTTAAAAGTTTGTTTATTAAAATGAGCAAATAATTAGTTAAGGTATAAATTGAACAGCGAAAAAGTTTAGGTATTAAAATGTTTAACTAAATTTAATTGAGGTATTTTTATGAAATTTCTTCAAATAAAAATAAAAGGCAGAACCTTGCTGACTTGAAAGATAATTGTTGATACATACAAGAGACGTGATCTGGAACTTGAAAATGATACGTCTCCTACAGAGAAAACGAGATTTAATTGTTAATTAGAAATTTCAACTAGTCTTTCTTGATTTATAAGACTATTATAAGTTTTTTTAAAGAGACTCTTTTGTCTTTTCTGACGTATGCATGTACTTAGTTTGACTTTTCCAACGTTATTCAAATTTTCTCAATATAATTCCAAAGCACCTAAACTTAGCCTTGGCACTAACCAATAGCTAGCTGTTCAAAAAAAATGATACATCTGTTGCATATGGTTATTTAACTACGACATAATAATATATGTATTCAGATTTGATAAGAACATCAAATATAGAAAAACAGGGATACTTCACTTTAAAATTATTTAACCCAAGAAATACGTTAGCTGACATTAATTATCATTTGAGTAACAAACTACTATCAGGCGCAGAAACAAAAGAAACGACTTGACGTTTGGGTTGCGGTCAACGCTTCAGACGGATTGGTTCAGAGATGTTTCGTAGTATCGGCCAATCATGATCGTTGTGGTCCTTGAATGGTCCCATAGGGACCCTTGTAGGTTCACAAATCAACCCCGCAATTTCCAATGGAAACGGAAGTACCCCGATCAGTTAAACAGAAGACGAACTCTTGCAGAGAAAAATCATTAACACTTGGATTTGTCTACTTCTTTTTTCGTTCTTTGCCGTAGTTTCCAAGAAAATAAGATTTGTTTATTCATTTAATACTCTGATTTTGATAAAGACATGCGTTTGGTCGTCTTTAAAGACCTAGTCATGTCTTTTGCTTCTTGTCCTCCTCTGTTTTGCAAGACGAGCAAAAACTTCAAAAGGTGCGTTCTAAGCTTTTCTCGATAAGGTATTACAGTTTAAGCTTCGATGAACAATATAAAGCTTGGCGTTGAAGTCATCAGCGCGCATGGTCTGTTCAACACAGACAAGCAAAACTCATGTAGCCCTTTCGTGGAGCTAAAGTTCGATAACCAGATATTCCGCACAACTACCAAACCCAACGACCCGAACCCCGTCTGGCACGAGTCTTTCTACTTCGCTGTCTCTGATCCTTCCTTCCTCTCCACCCGTACGCTCGAAGCCCATGTCTACAGCTACCAGGACGGAACCGACGCTAAGCCCTTTCTCGGCAAAGTCCGAGTCAACGGAACATCCTTTGTTCCTCACTCTGAAGCAGCTCCTTTCAACTACCCTCTAGAGAAACGCAGCATTTTCTCTAGAGCGCGTGGAGAGCTTGGTTTGAGAGTCTTCATCACAGAAGACCCTTCTATCACACCTTCTCTCCCAGCCCAAGTTCAAGAGTCTCCTCCAGCTAATTATATCCCTAGTCCACGTAGAGAGCCCGTAAGCGCCCTAATCGCAGCTGCTGCTAACATGGTTTCTGCTGATCATAAGCCTAAACCACGTACGTTTTATAACGTTACCCCTTCAACGAACCAACAACAGCAACAACAGCCAACGATGATGAACTATGGGATGCAGGAGATGAGAGCTGCTGCGCCTATGCCTCCAAGAGTAGTTCAATACAACAACAACGGCCCAGGCCCATCATCAGATTTCTCTGTCAAAGAGACGAGCCCTTTCCTGGGAGGTGGACAGATCATCGGAGGAAGAGTGGTTCGTGGCACACAGAGACCAGCGAGCGGCACATACGATCTGGTCGAAGAGATGAGATATCTCTTCGTGAGAGTCGTGAAGGCGCGTGATCTCCCCGACAGAGACCTCACGGGAAGCTTAGACCCTTACGTCGAAGTAAAGATAGGAAACTTCAAAGGAGTCACAAGACATTTGGACAAGAACTCTGATCCGGAGTGGAACCAAATCTTTGCCTTCGCTAGAGAGAATCTTCAGTCCAACGTTCTTGAAATCGTCGTCAAGGATAAAGACCTCGTCCTCGATGATTACGTCGGCACTGTTCGATTCGATCTCCATGAGGTTCGGTTTCGTGTTCCTCCGGATAGTCCTCTAGCTCCCGAGTGGTACAGACTTGAGAACAAGAGAGGCGAGAAGAAGAAAGCTGAGATCATGCTTGCTGTCTGGGAAGGTACTCAAGCTGATGAAGCCTTCGGTGATGCTGTCTTCTCAGACTCATTGACATCTTCAGACAGCTCAGACATCATCTCCGCCAACCTCCGGTCCAAAGTGTATCATTCTCCTCGGCTATGGTACCTAAGGGTGAAGATAATAGAGGCTCAGGACGTGATCATCGTCTCTGACAAGTCCCGTCTCCCCGAAGCCTTTGTGAGGATCCAGATCGGTAACCAGATGTTAAAGACTAAAGTGGCTCAGAGAAGCTTTCATCCGAGATGGGACCAGGAGTTCATGTTTGTAGTAGCGGAACCCTTCGAGGATCAGATGATCCTCTCGGTGGAAGATCACTCAGCAGCTAACAGAGACGAGCCAGTAGGCCAAGCTGTGATCCCACTCTCTGGTATCGAGAGACGAACGGACGATAGAATGTTCCGTAGCCGCTGGTTCCATTTGGAAAACTCGATCTCAGACGCTATGGACGAGGACAAAGCCAAGAAAGTGAAGTTCGCTACTAGGCTCCACGTGGCGGCGGTTCTCGAAGGAGGCTACCATGTCTTTGACGAGTCTACTTACTACAGCAGCGATCTAAGGCCCACAGCGAGACCCCTCTGGAAACAATCTATAGGAGTTTTAGAGCTTGGGATACTCGGCGCGAACGGTCTCCACCCGGTGAAAACTAGGGACGGGAAAGGCACTTCGGACACGTACGTTGTTGCTAAGTACGGACACAAGTGGGTTCGGTCGAGAACTGTGATCAACAGTTTGAGTCCAAAGTACAATGAGCAATACACATGGGAGGTTTACGACCCCGCGACCGTGTTAACGATCTGCGTCTTCGACAACGGTCATTTCGCAGCAGCCGGAGGAGGAGGAAACAACAGAGATCAGACCATTGGGAAAGTCCGGATCAGACTCTCCACTCTTCAGACGGGACGTGTCTACACTCACGCGTACCCTTTACTAGTACTAACCCAATCTGGACTCAAGAAAAGAGGAGAGCTTCAGTTAGCAGTGAGGCTCACATGCACATCAGTCTCCACCATGATGATGAAATACACAAAACCTCTCTTGCCTAAAATGCATTACACGCAGCCTTTATCCGTAAACCTACAGGAAATGCTGAGAGTCCAGGCTCTCAGCATAATTGTGGGTCGCTTAGGCAGGTCGGAGCCGCCGCTCAGACGAGAAGTAGTCGAGTACATGACGGATGCAAAGACTCATCTGTTCAGCATGAGGCGAAGCAAAGCCAACTTCTTTAGGTTCACGGCGGTGTTCTCTGGAGTGATGTCTGTGTGGAAATGGATGGGGGAAGTGTGCAGCTGGAGGACGCCGGTGACGACAGCGCTGGTGCACGTGCTGTACACGATGCTTGTGATGTTCCCGGAGATGATTTTGCCGACTGTGTTTCTGTATATGGCTGTGATGGGGCTGTGGAACTACAGGTTCAAGCCTAGGTTTCCTCCTCATATGGATACCAAACTCTCTTGCACCGAGAGTGTGAATGCTGATGAGCTCGACGAAGAGTTTGATATCTTCCCCACCATCAAGGCTCCAGAGATTGTCAAAATGAGGTAACCGAATCAATTATTTATTTTTTCAATTTTTTTTGAATACTTCACATTTAAAATTAATTGGTGATAAGACGTAGGGGTGGGCACCGAGTAACTACTTGCTGTTTTAGCTATACTTGTTACCCGACTTGCCCCGTCCAACTATTAGAAATTTTGCCTTGTTACGTTTAAAGCAAGTACTTGATCTTTCAAGTACTCGTCAGGAAATATAATACTTGCAGTTACTTGTCTTTACCTATTATCCATATTTTTTTTTTTTCCGTCAAAGTTTTTAATATTTAAAGAAGGGCCAAGCCCATTACAACAAATTTACAAGCCCAAAACAACCAGGCTTACTCGAAACTCAAATGGGCCTTTAAACAAACGGCCCACTTTGAGAAACCCTAAACTCTAAGCGGAAGGAAGATGCAGCCGCCTCAAAGATCGACCCTAGGGCTGCACGGACACGTGTTGACATCCTCACCGTTGAGGGTACACGTGTCGTCTGGCCGCTACATCACCACCACTTCTTGTCTTCTCCGATGACCAGACCTACTGACCGCCGGAACACACCGGAGATCCCATATTCCGTCTATCACCACCGCAATCATCATTATGAAATAGAGGCTCAAATGTCGGCGAGAATCAATCGCCCTTGCGAGATTTCGCCCTCAATCCATCAGTTCCAACCCCAAGATGAAGCTTCCCACCTCACGACTATCCTTTCACCGGAGAGCCTCCACCGTCCACGACGGGAACTCCTCCACACGTCCAAGAAAACCCGACCCGAAACTAAAAACATGAAACTAGAAACCGACCATCCCCCTTTGACGAAACAGGAGCCACGGCGCGGGAACCTGAGCCGACCGTCCCCCTTTGACGAAACAGGAGCGACGACGGGAGCTAAACCGACCGGCCACCGAAAGGGCGGTGCACCGACGGAACCAAAAGTAAATCAGAACCGCAAAGAAATTAACTGGGGCCGGCGATGGTGGAGCTAACTTAGCCCCCACCTCCCGGAAAAATTGAGCACTACTACCCTCTTCACCACACCAGTATCCATACGGCCGCGTTCTCCCTCCAAAACAACCGCGTCCCTGAGGACGACAAAGAAACCAGAGCTCGAACAAAGCGACGAAGGATGAGTTTGGGAAGAGGTGAAGGAAGGACAGCTTAGAAGGAAGAAAACGAAAAGCTCCGGCGGCGGCACGCACGCTCACGCGCCGGCCGACCGCCGGAACCGATTAGATCTACTTTCTCTCTCTCTCGCACTTTCTCTCTCGTCGATAATTTAAAGTTTTTCCTCTCTTACCTACCTATTATCCATATAGTATGTCCAATTTGTGAGTAAAATAATTTTGATCATATATGTGAAGGTGAACATTATTTTATTTGTAAGTGAAGATTAAATCTACTTAAAATTACTTTTTCGATATGGGATACCAATATGGAATAAGACAAAAGAATTCATGTATACACTAGGTTGTAAGTCGGGTTGTTCGTAGCCAAGTGGCTGCTGAGCTCTGCCTTCGGGCCCTGACGTCTGGGGTTCGACCCCTACTTACCTCAGTTTGAGGATTAAAGGTCCAAAAGTGACCAGTTGACAAAAAAAAACACTAGGTTGTAAAAGATTTGTATCTAAAAAAAAGCCAGTTTCAAAAAAAAAAAAAAAAATTTGTATCTCAAATCATTAGTTTATACATTTTAGAGATTTATTAATTATTTACACTCTAGGAAAAGAAGATTTTACTCTGTGTTTGTTTGTCAGGTACGATCGGCTGAGAATTGTGGCGGGGAAGATACAGTCGGTGGTTGGAGACATAGCGGCACAGGGAGAGCGCGTGCAGGCTTTGCTGAGCTGGCGTGATCCACGCGCCACAGCGATTTTTGTGACCTTCTGTTTCATCGTTGCAATGGTTCTGTACGTAACACCTTTTAAGATGTTTGCTCTCCTCTCCGGTTACTACTTCATGAGACACCCTAAGCTCAGACACCGCATTCCATCGGCTCCACTCAACTTCTTCAGGCGACTTCCGGCCATGACAGACTCTATGCTCTGAATCATCTTGTTCCAGAGATAAAGAGGAGGATTCAACAAACAAATATATATGTCTATATGGAACTCTTTTCAGATTTTGATTTGTATCTGTCAACCAATGTGTATATGTTGAGAATCTCCATGAGAATCATGTTCATTGATGAACTCGTCCCTCGAAATATAGAAGCAAGATTAAACCCTAACGAACGCTGATTGAAACACACTCGCATCGTTAAAACAGAGAATAAACTGGCCCAACCAGGTCCACCATGAAAAAATAAAAGCCCATGGGCCTTGACTTATTTCAAAACCAACACTGCTTAGTGCGTCATTACTAGTAGTTCCCTTCCTTGACTGCGTAATTATAAAAGACCGTTAGTGATTACGGCATGGAGCAGGCAACGGGAAAGAGGAAACATCGACCACTTGTTCTAACAGGCGGTGCTATTTTTTGGGTATATATATCTAGAGAGAGTAGGAATGGGCAGATTATTTGCTGTCTTCTCGAGCCCTTACCATTTAGAAACACATTTCAACAACTTGTCGGTAAATTATTTCTTGGCTTTATTCTTATCTTTCTTTCTCTGTCTTGTCTTGTTGTTGTTTTCAGAACAATATTACAGATGCGTATTCATATTAGACGCACGTATACACACATCACTGTGATCTGATCTACTTTTTATACATATATAAAGATGGTATTCGGCAAGTTCGGATTGTTTAAGCTAAGTATCACATGATTCACATACGTTCATGTCGATTCGAATTGAGATACGGTCTCTCTATTATTTCTTTTTTTTTCTTTTTAAAATTATTTTTTAATTGGAAGCACGTGCATTTGCTTGTGTTGGTTTTTGTTTGTTTCTTCACCATCTTTCTCTCCAGTTTTGACGAAACCGAGGAATCCAAAACCTCCTAAAATACACAAATTTCGTGGTTTATTGGCTCCAGGTCGAGAGTAATTTGCTCTCAAATTAGGGGTTTTTTTTTTTTAAGTCCCTTGTTCTTTCATTTCTTTAACTGGTGGGTATTGTTGAGCCCTTTTTTAGCTGTAACCCTCCTCACTCGAGTTGACTCACTAGAAAGTCTCACCGAGTTGACAGGTACTTACCAAGTCAGGTCCTTTACAACTCTTTTGTTCTCTCGGTGTTGACTAAATAATGAGAAAACGGATTTCTTTTTATGGCTATGAAAGTTTCTCTTTTTAGGAATGATTAATTGTTCATCCATTGCCTCTCTCTAATGATGTGAGCAGTTTTGTTTTATAGAGAGATGGGAGGTCAATGCTCTAACCTCGGTAGTTGTTGTCGGAACTCATCTCACAAGACAGCTGTTCTTGAATCTCCTCCTCATCTTGGTTAGTTCACCTTTTTTTTTTCTTCCTTCCCGGCTTGGATCCATATCTTGTGTAGAAGCATTAGCGCACGTTTGATTGATTGCTTGATTGATTGCAGAAAATGGAGAGAATAGTGAGAGGACCGATGTGCCTGCCTTCCGGGAGTACACGCTAGACCAGCTCAAGTCGGCTACTTGTGGTTTTGCTGTGGAGTATATTGTCTCTGAGCATGGAGAAAAGGCTCCCAATGTCGTCTACAAAGGCAAACTCGAGAACCAAAAGAAGATTGCTGTGAAGCGTTTCACCAGAATGGCCTGGCCTGACGCACGTCAGTTCCTCGTACGTAAGAGAGACACACACACACTATATCATTCTCTTTTATTATATAAGATCTTTGGAATGTTGAGAATAGCCATTCTCCCTCCGCAATGTGCATGCAGGAGGAAGCCAGGTCGGTTGGTCAGCTGAGGAGTGAGAGAATGGCCAATTTACTCGGCTGTTGCTGTGAAGGTGACGAGAGGTTGCTTGTCGCTGAGTTTATGCCCAATGAAACCCTAGCCAAACACCTTTTCCATTGTAAAACACTCACTCACTCACTCTCTCTGTGTTTTCATCTTTTGTTTAGATTCTAAAAAGTGTGTGGTTTGATGATGCAACCAGGGGAAGCACAACCTATGAAATGGACAATGAGGCTAAGAGTTGTATTGTATCTAGCACAAGCTCTTGAATACTGCACCAACCAAGGCCGTATTCTTTATCATGACCTTAACGCCTATCGAGTTTTATTTGATGAGGTATTTATTCACTGACTATAGTCCATGTTTATTCCTTCATTCTCTGACACGCATAAGGGTCCCTTTTTGTTTTAAGGAATGCAATCCAAGACTTTCTACTTTTGGCTTGATGAAGAATAGCCGTGATGGGAAAAGTTACAGCACAAATCTTGCTTTCACCCCTCCTGAATATCTTCGAACTGGTAACAATCATCTTTTTTTTTTAAGCCAATATTGATATATGGCTGAGACTAAGCTGCACCTTCTCTTTGTGTGTGTGTGTTTGCAGGGAGAATCACTCCAGAGAGTGTGATATACAGTTTTGGCACTCTTCTGCTTGATGTTCTGAGCGGGAAACATATACCTCCTAGCCATGTAAGTGTTTGCTTGTAATATGAGATTTCAACCTCACACATATGGGAGAGTGAAAGATTGATTCTTTCGATCTTGATTCTGTATAGGCCCTTGATCTGATTAGAGACAGGAATCTCCAGACGCTAACTGATTCTTGCCTTGATGGGCAATTCTCTGAAAGCGATGGCACTGAGCTTGTACGCCTGGCTTCTCGTTGTCTGCAGTACGAAGCTCGTGAGAGGCCAAACACAAAATCTTTGGTCACTGCTCTGACGCCTCTTCAGAAAGACACTGAGGTTTCACATTGTCATAATATTATTAAGCCATTTATGAAAAATCTCTGGACCAAGTTTCTGTAATGTTGACTGACTCAGAGAAACATTTCCCACTGCAGGTCCCATCTCATGTTCTAATGGGTCTGCCTCACAGTGGTTCGGTGTCTCCCCTGTCCCCTCTTGGTGAGGCTTGCTCGAGAAAGGACCTGACCGCTATGCTTGAGATCTTGGATAAACTTGGATACAAAGACGACGAGGGTGTCACCAATGAGGTAAGTGCTTTGTGGCTCTTTTACTCAGTGTGCGGGTTTGCTTGGTTCTTCATGGTGGGTGTGTTTTGGAAATGCAGCTCTCGTTTCAAATGTGGACAGACCAGATGCAAGAGTCTTTGAACTCCAAGAAGAAGGGAGATGTGGCTTTCAGGCAAAAAGACTTTCGAGAGGCCATTGAGTATTACACGCAGGTTGGTTTGCTTTGCAACCTAGACAAACACACACACTTGTAAGAGCTCAGATAGTGTTATGTTAGATGATGATGTGGTTGGTTTGTTCCAAAAATTTGCACACAGTTCATTGATGGAGGAATGGTGTCTCCAACAGTGTGTGCAAGGCGTAGCCTGTGTTACCTAATGAGTGACATGCCAAAAGAAGCATTAGATGATGCAATTCAAGCACAAGTGATCTCACCCGTGTGGCATGTGGCGTCTTATCTCCAGTCTGCTTCCCTTTCCTTCCTGGGAATGGAGAACGAATCACAAATGGCACTTAAAGAGGGCTCCAACCTTGAAGCTAAGAGGAATTCACCTTCCCAACTCAAGTAAGATACTTAATAATACTGTTTTCTTTTGTTTTGGTAAAAAGACGAAACAACATCTTACCAAGTTTAAGGAGGTTTATTACATCTTTTGAGCACAACCAAGGATGGGGAGAACACTCGAATGCCATTTGCAAAATCAGACCCCAGTGATGGGGATGTGTGTGTGTTTTTTTAGTGTTTAGCTCTTCTTTGGCCTCTTTTTATAGGCATTGAAGGAATCTCTTCCTTTGAAATCCAATTCCTGAACTTTGTTATATATGTTGAACAATGTACTATAAATCCTTTTGTTGCAGAAACCAAAAGATAATGTTTTCTTTTGATCTATAGATACATCATCTTCTTCAACCGCATTATATAAAACGAATGGCTGGAGAGCGATGATGGGAGCTAACTGTGTGTTGTCACCACAGTCAGTGTCTTATGTCTTTCTTGAGTAGTAAATCGAGTGACAAGTGTGACAAGTTAGGTTACCGTTTCCTATTTTAACAGTTCTTCTCTGCCCAAAAGTCCAAGAATTTAAAGTAGAAACTACCATAATGAAATAAACCTTCTTTACAATGGATCGATCTCAAAAGCTTTGGTGTTTTGCAAAAGAGAAAAGTGCATGTTCATCCAATAACCAAATTGAGGTTAGAACAGAAAACTGAATCTTAGTTGACACAAAGCTTGCGATATTAGGGCAAGGGACACAATTTTGATGGATTACAGACAATAATAATAATTAAAAAATGATACATCAAACATTTTTAGGGGATCAGATTTGTGGGGGAAAAGAAAAAAAAATGAAATTGGAGATGGAAAGTTCAACTCACATCTCCTTTGGTCCCTCAGCGTTCAGATTTCAAAACTCTCTCCTCAAGCTTGGACAGCACAAAGTGGTACAAAACTGATACACAGACTCCAGTAAATAGGTAGAGAGAGAGGGGAAGCTGAAAATTTGGAAACGCAATGAATGATCCTAAGAGCTACTTCCCGTTCCCTGACAATGCGCTGGAATTAGACGCTGCCGCAGCTCTGTTGATGCTCCCGCAAGTTCTGCACAGTTTAAAATATATAAGGCAAACAAATTAATCAGACATAATAGTCTAATAATTGGGTTACTTCACAATTTTTGCAAGGAGAAAGACGAGGTAAAGATAATTCATGCGCTGACCTTGGGGAGTGAAATTAAACAATGGAGGCAGTGCTCTTCCATTTGGCAGTGATACATTCGGGTCTCGTAAGTCATCAAAAAAGGGGTGTGCACAAGCTTCCAACTATACAAAATGTAAAACGTGTCTAGTTAGAATTTTGAATTAGAAAACTACATATCAGCCAATGAGGTTAGGTTATTTAGTTTGTAGTGTTGGTCTTACTGCAGTGCAACGAAGGTTTGGTGAATACTGGAGGAATCTTGAGACGAGGTCTACTGCTTCAGGTGGCATTCGCTTGTGAAAAATCTGCAGAATTATTGTGCTACATTAGATTTCATTTGAACATGTAAACTGCACCAGAGAGGCACCTAACGATTTAGTCTACAAACCTTGTGCCATGGGTGAGCTTTTATTTGAGGAAACTTGAACTCTGTGTAATTTGGATTCATACACCGTATTTCTTCTCTTGTCGGCGTACCAAGAATCTGGTAGATGTAACAGATGAGTAAGGTATCAAACATGGAATATACAATGAAACGAAGAGACATGAGGGATTATAATAAGTACCTTGATAATCTCCACCAGCTGATCAATACCACTTTCCCCAGGAAACAGTGGCTGCAGGTTGAATAACAACAGTTAAAATCTTATTGAGAGATACAAGGTAACTAATAAAACCAATCATCACCTAAACTTTACAATATACTATAGTACTCACTTGACCGAGTAAAAGCTCTGCCATAACACAGCCACCAGACCACATGTCAATGGCATTGGTATACTCTGTTGCCCCGAATATAAGTTCTGGGGCCCTGTAGTATCGGGAGCATATATAGGATATGTTAGGTTCACTTGGCACCTGAAGATGCACCAGAGTGTTAGCCATCCATTATTCTAATGCCAACACAACTCCAATGACACTTCAAAACAAAAAAACACTTACCAGCATCTTTGCGCTTCCAAAATCGCATATTTTTAATTGATGGGTTTGAGGATTGACCTAAGAAAAATACATCATAAAAGAGCTTTATCTAGAGATGAAAAATAAACGCCTAGTCAAAAGAATTCACACTATACCAGTAGATTTTGTGGCTTGATGTCACGATGACACACCCCAACTACACGATGTAAGTAGTTAAGCGCACGGCAGATCTGTTTTTCAAAAGCAACACATGAGTAAGTAAAAGATTTCCATGTAAATGAAGTTTCAACCTATATAAATAACTAAAATCGATTAACTGCCGACTCCAGATAAATCACCTGATAGGTGTAGAGCTCAACTAAGATAATTGGCATATGCTGATTCATTTTGGTATAGTGCTTCAGTGCTCTGTATACAGTCTCGGGAACAAACTCAAGGACAAGGTTAAGATAGAGCTCATCCTTGTCAGTTGTTGAAAAGAAAGAATGCCTGAGGCGGACGACATTGGGATGGTCTTGCAAGCGCATAATCTGAAGTTCTCTGTTCTTGTATCTTTTATCCTGTAGAACCTTCTTAATTGCAACTTGTTCACCCGTTTCCAGACACTTGGCCTATCCAAGAAAAAGAAAAGAGACAGCAAAATCAAAAAACTGTAAACGACAAAAAAAAAGATTAAAAGGATTTAATAATGTCTCATACAAAGAATCACCATCTACCTGGAAGACAACTCCGAATGAGCCTGTTCCAACCACTCTCTGGGCCATGTATGAGATAGTCTGAAACCAAATAAAGTAAGGATAGAGAAAGAAAGCGTTTTTCTAATCAGAAAAGAAAAGGTGTATTGACCTGCTTCGGCTTTCCATCACGACCTCCAACGGTGGTTGTAATAACTTGGCCAGTTTCAGTCCCACAGCCATTAACAATAGGTGGTTCTATATCCTGTATAAGCCCAATGGAGATGTGAGCAAGATGATTAATATGATTTTAAAAATAAAAAAGGAAAGCAACAAACTTTGTCATCCTCGCGGTTGGCATTAGGCTCCTCCTCTCTTAATCTCATTTCGTTCATTACTTGGGGAAGCTGCTCATCGACTGTTACAGGCACATTTGAAGTTCCGGCGACACTTTCTTGTGACGCCAAAACCATGTCTGTACAAGCATTGTTTTGGTCAACCTGCATCGGATCGTCACCACCAGAAGATAAGTTGTCATTGTCTTGATCGAGCTTGGGTCTCTTAATAAGACCAGACTCCACACAACCCTGAGAAAGACAGGTCAGGTCAACATCGAAATCAATTGGAGATAAATTGAAGGGAAAAAAAGAGAATACTTACAGGATCCGAAGAAATGGAGGTCCGACCCGAAGTAATGCTCTTGAGACGACGCATCATCACGTTCATCTTCACCAATTACCAACTCCAAACCCTAAATCTCTCCACCCCCAAATATAAAAATAAAAATCTTTCACCACAGCTTCATGTGGAGAGAGATAGAGAGAGATGAGAACACGAATTTAACAGATTCAGATACTCATATTCGAATCTGTCTCTTCTCCTCCACCGTGACGAGCACAACAAAGCGATTCTTCAAATCGGAAGAAAATCTGCCCTCCTCTCTCTCTCTCTCTCTCTCCACGACTTCCTCTTCAAATCAGGTGGAATCTTTGCTTCTCTTTCTCTCTCTCTCTCTTCTCGCCCAATCATGCCAACCTCGTTGTTCTCTCTCTCTATTCTTTGGTCAAACATTGACTCATCACCGTTGATTTATCGTAGCAGCTCATCCAACGGGTTAGGATTAATCCTCCTGATTTCGACCATCTGAGTTTACCAAAGTACCCCTACATTGCTGGTGGTTTTTACGGATCCAGGGCAATGGATATAGAATGATTACATCTAGGCACGCGGAATATGCGGGTTTTTGGATCATCACCATTTGACCATTGCTTTGACCACTCTCTTTCCCTCTTTTTCATCTTTTTTTTTACTCTCCTCCTTACCCGAAATGTATTAAAATATTATATTTAACAATTCGATTTATTAACTCTAAACATTACCCTAGGGGTTGCTTTCAATTGGATAAAGACATATAAGCTCAACCGCTCCCTAGGTTTTATACATTTTAAACTTACTTACTCGATAGAGATACCTTTGCGTTGTTAATTAACTTGGAAACTATAAACTATTCCTCCCCAGCTGTTTGCATCTCAGAGTACTTACCGTAAACTGCTTGGCTATTAAAATTTATAAGATCGTAAACACTACACTTGGGCCTTATAGAAAAATATCGAAATATAAATTGGGCTCAGAAATCAAAACATAATCTTCCAACCATCCCACCATATAACATATCATGGGCCCAGTTAATGTATATATTAAAAAAAACTGTCAATCATATCCACATTAGGCAAGCTCCTAAACTGCTAGTGGGCTTTAAATAAGGCCTATAACCATGTCCATCCTACAGTTAGTGTTCAAAACTTCAATTCCTATTATTTACCAACACACTGAGGAACAAGACATGATGGAGAAAAGGACGGCGTAACGTCGGGTTCTAGCACCAGTCTGTCATGGTATGGCGTGGCAGAACGAAAATGGCGGGATACGTAAACTCCCATCATGCAAAAGCAAGGAGCCACGCACGGACAGAAGAAGAAAAATAAAATAGCATTAAATGAATATTAGCCTGCAAACACATTTAATGCACACCACGAGAGACATAAACGGACCAGATCCATCCAAAGTCCAACCACATACTTACTCATATCCTAGTTCGCGTTAGCAAACCACAGCATCTGAAGGTGCGTGCGGCTCACTCTCGCTACATGAGTTTTACAATTTTTATATAATAATAATAATAAAAATGACACCCAAAAGGAAGGGGGCTTCCAACCCCAGTCAATACCCGAACCACCAGCTCCTCCACCGTGATCAGACCAAACCCGACGTGGTCCCAACCACGGTGACAAAGGAGTTGGACTTCGCCACCCACGCGGTTCGTTCTTGACTCGACACCCCCTTCCCAAACTTAAACTAAAAAAAACCCAAAGTACAACACACATAGTTAAAATTCACAATTCAACAAAAAGAATACAAACAAACACACGCTCAACGGTACACCTTGAGCCTTAGCTTTCGCACTGAAGAGCGTCTCGGATCTTCTGAACGGTGCATGATATTAGGTTATTAACCGTCTCCACTGACTCAACAGTGAGTTTTGCCGTCGGGAGATTGTTCACAAGGATTTGGAACGCCACCGTCAAGAGTGACCCACCACCGACCGGTCTCTGCTCAACGTCTCCGGAGCCACCGTCAGGGAGAACAACGAAACCGGAAGGAAGTAGAGCCACGTAGGATGAATCTCCACCGTTCATCACAACATTCATGGCTGGAATATCAACTGGCGCGTATACCACGAGCGCTCCAGATGCGTCAATGCATGTCTCCTGTAGAATTAGCATACTGCTTTGGTTCGTGTTCATTGGCTGCCAAACATGCAGAAAAATATTAGAGTTACGCAATAGTCCTTCACTCAAGTGTTTATTTACGATAATTGGCAACACTGACCAAAACAGTAACGCTTTAGGGTGAAAATGATGAACAAGTCAAAATAACTTTTCAGATAACCAAAGCAAAAAGAAGACGTGAAAAGTCAAAAATACAGTAAAGTTCAAAACTGTCCTATTAATTTTGACTTTTAAAAAACCCTTACAAAAAGCTGTGACGCTTTTGTTTTCTACACACAAGTATAAAAATAGAACCACTCATATTATAAAGTCATCGTGTGTTAGAACCAAATTACTAAATTGTCCTTTCTCTATCTACTCTTTTGTCCAGTACACCACCACCACAATCAGGGACAAATGCGTCACTATCACCTAATCCACACTCCCCATACCTATCAGTTCCACACATCACTGAACCAATAACACATACCAGACTAGTTAACCGGAAACTCTATTCAATTATTTGAATAAGCCATCAGACTGGACCGGTAGTGCTAAACGAAGACTAACTAACCGGTAAAAATAAACCGGGAGAGTGTAGTATGGTAAAACAAAACTTACATTGGAACGGAGAAGAGAAACGGAGTTGCCTTGATCTTGACCTTTGGCAATGTGGGCCATCTCCTGCATGGGACCACCGTTGGATAGAATATCCCATTCACATCTCATCCGTTCGTTCCGCAAGAAGTCAAACAGACGTTGTGGCGAAGCCGGAAGCCACACAGACGTTGCAGCACTCAGAACAATACCAGAATCGTCGACACTCTTACGGGTCATAACTCGAACGTCCGGATCCACATTTTCGACGGTGAGCTTGCTCCAACTGTGGACAGATGGCGCAGAGATGCCCGAGCAGAAGTTCACCGTCATACGTTGAGCTAACTTCAGCATGCTTTTACGACCACCAGGCGTTATTGCTGTGTTTTGCATACGTCAAAAAGTTTTGTAAGTACAGATTTAAAACATTTTTAAAAGTATTAATATGTTGATAAGTGCGTGGGTTGGGAAACGGACATGAGTTATCGTGAGATGTAACGGACGAGGACATGAGGATGGCCAGACACTCGCACTGTCTCTGAAGTGTAGCGACCCATCTTTGCGAGCCAAAACCAAGACCTGACCGAAGCAATGGCCGATACAGGTGGTGGATTTGGTTCTCGTCGTATTCTGCATGCTCCACCCACGTGACCTGCGCAAACCAGAAACCAATCTTGGTTTAGCAATAAACAATAGAACTAACCAAACCGGCCCGAAGAGATATAAAACACCATATAATCCAACCAATTGTAAGATGAGATGAGAAGACAAAATTCGAAGAAAATAGTACAAATGAAATAAATATATGAAATAATACATACGGGAGATACGAGGCAGCATAGAAGATTGGAATAGAAATAGGAAAATTAGTACAAGATTTATATAAACGATGATTAGAAGGGCATTATTTTGTACATGCATATGAAATTAATGTGTTCTTTTCAAAATGCGCACAAAATAACTTTGGACGGATGCTTCATAGAATAGAGAGCAAAAATAAATAAATTATAAGAAGGATATCGATTTTTGGAGACAAACACAGTTGTCGAAAACTTGAAATCTAATCCAGAGAATCCGACAGATAGAGAAGCATCCGGATCCATAAAATAATTTTCAGCAATCTCGGAAGGTTCGGGGATCAGAATTCGAGGAAGAAAAAGCCTATTCTATACAAAATCTTTTATTTTTTCTGACATAAAATCATACTCTATGAACTATTCAAAATAAAAACGTCCGAACATAAAAAATGACGGTAAACCCAAAAAGAAAAAAGAAAAATACTTCTTTGAAAAGAAAGTTGAGAGTGACAGTGAAGTGGGTGCAGCGAGTAATGGCTAAAAAACAAGACTCATTGATGCATGAGCTTCTTCTTCGTCTAGTGATCACTCAATTTAAAACCTAGAGATCCTAACTTTTTCTTCATTTCCGTCGAATTTTTCAAACCCCAATAACAAAACATTTCTTAGAAAAAGATTCGGAATGTGTTTACGTGATTAATTATCATTATGATTATAATTAAAAAAAAAAGTTAATTACCTTAGAGTATCCATTGGACATATCTTGCACTAAGCAGCCTGATGGTAATCGCCGGACCATGCCCGCAGATCCGCCGGAGTTATCCCGGACGGTATCAATTGAAACGTCCACCACCGCCCACACGCCTTCCGCGTGCTGTTTGCAGAACCGAAGGAAATTCACGTTGCGAACAGGAACCAACGGAGACAATACTTGTAGCTCCGCATTCATCTATAGCAGTAGTAAACATTCGAACAAAAACCAAAAAATTAAACCGGGACTAAACCGGTATGTGATTTGAGAGAGTTATGTTATAATTACCAGTTGAAGTGCACCGCTTCTTGTCCCGGCCATTCCGCCGGAGATAATGTCGGTGGTTGTGGCTCTTGCAACGTTACACGGAAACATCTCCGTCCACCGGTTCTGTTAAACCAAAATAATAATCATTATTCGTTACTACTAGAGATAAAAATAACAAAATAAAAAAAAATAAAAATGAAATTAACAACTTACGGAGTCCATTAAGGTCTCGACGAGAGCTAAGCTATTGATGATAACCATACCGGACGTTCTAGAAGCTTCAGAAACTAAACCGGTTTGTTTATTCGAGGAGAAAGTTCTCATGTACTCGTCATGGTTAAGCTCATCTCTCTCACCGTCTAAGCTTTTGATCCATAACGGTTCATCACTCTGAGCGAGCTTCACTAGCTCATCCATGGCGGCTAAAGCCAGCTCCAACAAGACAGTTCTCTGATCAATCCCATTAACCACCGTCGGCTGGTGCTGCTGCTGCTGCGGTGGAGGTAAGCCGAAATCAGGAGGGAAAGAGAAGTTTCCGCCGTTGCTGTTGCCGACGGCGAGCTCAAGGGAAGAGCTGTGGTTGTGGTGGTGGCCGAGGAATTTACCGGTGAGGTTACAGACGCGATCTAGCTCGTCTTTCAAGCGAGCGTTTTCGATGCGGAGGTGATGTTCTTCGAGAGAGACGTCGCCGAGCATGGCAGGCCCACCACAGTTGTTGCAGATCGGGTTCCTCATTGCTTCGCGTATGGACATGTTCTCAGCTCTTAGCTTATCGTTCTCTTGCCTCAACAACGCGTTCTCGTGCCGCTCTAGCTGAGTCTGCGTAACGATTTTGATATTAACAAAAGATTTTATTACAAAAAAATAAAACACAAAAGAAGTGTTAAAAGATGTGATATTAGCAAAAGATTTTATAACAAATTTAAAACACAAAAGATTCTAATGTTCAAATCAAAACCTTCATTTGAGTGCGACGATTCTGGAACCAGAACTTGACTTGTCTGGTCTCCAAGCAAAGTCTCTTACTAAGGTCAAGTCTTTGCTTCTCGTCTGGATGTGGACACTCTTTGAACATGCTGTAACCCCAAACTCAGACATTAATTAACTAATAATCAGATCGAACGAAAGAGAGAAAGAGAAAAAGGGATTAAATTAATACGATTCGAGTTCTTGGATTTGTTGAGGAGTGTGTCGGTGGTAACGTTTTTTGCGAGGAGGTTTATCGTCGGCGTCTTGATCTTCGCCGGAGATACCTCCGA
Organism: Raphanus sativus; assembly: GCF_000801105.2. Taxonomy (NCBI): domain Eukaryota; kingdom Viridiplantae; phylum Streptophyta; class Magnoliopsida; order Brassicales; family Brassicaceae; genus Raphanus; species Raphanus sativus. Next base: position 1,392,560 of record NC_079513.1, on the reverse strand, counting down.
CGTTATCACTTCCAGATCTGCTCTCATGCTCCTGCTCTTCACGGCTTCTCCTGTTATTAGTCGTACTCCCTTCGAAATTATCGTTATTGTTGTTCCTCATCGATGTTCCTCCTCTCTCCGGTTGCTCCTGTGTTTGTCCCAGTTATCAAAATAAAATTAAATAAATTAGGTTTTTTTTTTGTTCACTATGTATACATGTATTATTAGTAGAGGATACGGCGTCGTACGAGGGCTAGAGAGAGGCCTGAAGAAGAGTAAACAGACTTGGTGTTGATAGGAGGAGTGAAGAGACTCGATGCCGCCGCCACTTGAGCCATAGCACCGCCTGGTACAACGCTCGATGCGTTGCCGTATGTTAAACCGGAAAGGATTCTAGCTCCGGTGGGAGAACCACCGTTGGTCGTATTGTCAAAGAGACTACCGAAGTTCATCAGAAAAATACAGATTTCTTATTAAAGTGCCCAGAGAATAAAGGTAGAGACTTTTCACGCAAGTAGATCGAGAACTGCTCAATAGCAGGATTACAAAAGAGGATGAGGGAGAAGAAACCCAGAAACTTAATGGAGGAGAGAGAAAGAGAACGAAAGCTGGAAAGTTTTCTTATTTTTTTCTATCTTCTTCTTTGCTCTTCGTTCTCAGTCTCTCTCTCTCTCTCTTAGAATTAATGGTTTGATGATGAGAGAGTGATGGGGAAGATGAAGATGGGAAACCCTAATGTTGTGGTGGTAGCTGTTGAGAACAGAAGAAGAGGTTCTCTCTCTCTTCACTCTTGCATGTTGATGATATATTGACTTTCTTTTTCCCCTTTCTGTATTTTTTATTTTTATATTATATAGATTTGTTTTCTTCTTTTATTAATTTTTTTTTCTTTTTTATATTTTAAATGCATTTTTTACAAATTTAGTTAAAGTGTTCTGTTTTTTTTAATAAAGTGAATCTATTAAATCCAGTTCAAATCCAAAAAGACCCACCAAACTGGTCTTAAAAGTGAACTGGCTTTTTATAATTGTCTATGTATATATATTAAAATTAGAAGAAAATTTAATGTAGATCTGTACCAACTAATGACATTATTTATTTATTTACAGATCTTTTCAAATTAATTCTAGATTCCTATTAAAAATAAACTTAAACAAGCACTGTATCAAATTTGAATATGTTATATATGGTTTCAAATCTACTTTAAGATATTTATCTTTTTCTTAGACAATATATCAGGGAAAAAACTAAATTTGGACGATATATTAGATAATAAAGTCACGTTTGTAAGTATTACCATTTTTAAACAGACTATTTTCGAAATTAAATCAAGCCAGACCATTGATTGAACGCTCTTACTCAAATTAAACATATTTATTTATAGATTATGTCTATAGAATGAAACCATGCGTTAGAGGAAAAATAATGTTTTGAAATGAATTAATTGTGGGGAAAAGAGTGAGAAAAACGTTAGAGTGAGATATGTGGACTCTTGAAAACCTTACGAATGCACGAGACTCTTTTACCAGAAGAACTCGGTTGACTTTTTCCTACTTTTAACATTTTCTACCTCACGCGCTTTTTCTGTACTCGCTCTCTTTTCTTATTCGCGGAAAAATATAAACGACTTTTATTTTTTGTTAGAGACTTTTGTCTAGCAACCCCACATATTTCTATGAATCCATTTTTATTATTCGTCGACATGCCCTTTATCTTATGATACTTTGATATACATTACTACACTAGATCATAATAATATAGGCTATAGAATCTTTGGGTTGTGCAAGAATCTATTCTCAAGTAACGACATGAAGAAGTGAGCTTGTGTCAACTAAAAAGACATTCCATAATTAATCTTGCTAAACTTCATTATTGGGCAAAATTGTATCACCTAGATTGTGGAATAATTTGGAAAATTTAATTAAGTACAACAATTATTAGATTTGATGATGGAGAAACTTAGCACGATTTAACCATACTTCCCTGTGCACATTCCATAATTAATCTTGCTAAACTCCATTATTGGGCAAAATTGTATCCCCTCGATTGTGGAATAATTTGGAAAATTTAACTAAGTACAACAATTATTAGATTTTATGAAAAATTCCAAGTTGTAAAGTATGCTAAATGTAAATTGTAATTATTATTTAGCAAATCTGCCAAAGTTAGGGAATTATTTTATTGTGTACCTCCATTAGAAAAAGAACTTTTTCTCAGAACCAACTTACAATTTCAACTCAACCTCAAAACCAACATGTTTTGTCAAAATTTCAAACTCTTCTTATATTTTTGAATTATTCACAAAACTGTCATTTTAATTAATTATTTAACTATTTTAAAATGAGAAAAACCTATTATACCATAAACATTTTTTAGTTACAACAACGTCATTATCATCATTTTTTAATCACTATGAACCACAATTTTTAAACTCTTAAAAGCTCAAAAATTCAATTTTAACCATTTTTTATCTTTCCAAACCAACATATTTTCATTTTCTTTCATCTCCTCTCCTTTTTTATCTAACAACTCTATAACTTCCATTTTTATAAGCTAAACTTTCATATTTTCGAGTTTATTCAGCTGTGAATCGAGAAATGTAAGTTATTTTTCTCATATTTGGAGGACAATGGTCAAAGGTGAAAATGAATTTTACACCTTAAAAGGTAATTATTTACATGGTTTTCGTCATTTTCAGATTTGTATCGCAATAGCAGACTATTTTGTATGTCTTTGCATATGTGTAAACTTACGATGCAGTCTACTTTTCAATGCATAAATTACTTTTGCAATTGACCAAATTTTTTTTTTGTAAATAAGACATCCCTAGAATTTGTCGTCTTAACCTTTGAAAGCAAAATAAGAAAGTAGGTAGACTTACTAAGGAATCTACGTAAAATATGTTAGTTTTTGCATTTAACCGAACTTTGGACAAATTTTGATTGTTCATAGTAGATTTCATCGTAAGTCTACATTATGTAGACTGTTAGGGAAGTCTACAAAAAGTCAGTTTTTCATTTGACTAAAACTTTAATCGTGTTGGATAGATTCATTTTATATCCGACTAAAATGTTATAAGGTTGACCAAAAGAAGGTATAGACTTTATATCCATTCTACTAATCTTAGAAAAAATCGTACACTACTTATGAAGTATTTTATTTTGGTCAAATGCGAAACTAACCGTTGGGAGTAGACTTCAGTGAAGTCTACACATGTGTAGACATCCATATTAATCTATTTGTAGAAAGTCAAATTTTGTCAACTGCAACAACTAACCTATTCTAAAAAAGTTTTTTTAAAAAATAGACCGTAAATGAAGTATACTTTTGAAATTTAAATCATGGTTGAATTCTGGTCAATTGCAAAAAATAACATTTTCAAAATTTAAACTCGAAAAAGCCTATGCGTATAAAATCATAACTTTTTTAAATACAGATAATAACCCGTGAATTTTATAACTGTAAAAAATAACTCAAACCGTAGACATACATAACAGTCTACACATGTAAACTGAAAAGAAAGTTTATTACTATGTAATCTGAATATGAAGTATAAATAGAAAAATCTATAAAAAATGGATTTGTACTGTATTTTCAAGATTTTTTAGTTTGATAATGTGTGTTAGTTAATCCTAATAGTTTTGAACTATTTTTAAAATATATTATTTTATAGTTATGAAATTATCAACATTTGGTTTAACTATGTAGTTAGCTAACAAGTATACGCCTTTGTAAGTCTCCAAATGTATATTGCAACTGAAGTCTATGTTGAAAATTCTATTAAAAGTTCATTTGTGTATTATTCATTATATTTTTCACAATTAAATAGTTTTACAGTGTGTGTTATGAATCTTAATAGTCTTAAATGAATTTTAAAAGTTAGTGTGTTATAATTATTGAATCGACAAATTTCTTGTTTGATTAAGTTGTTAACTATTAAGTGTAGACTTACTTAGAAGTAGTTATCTGTATTTTTATTGTTTAAGGTATACACTTGAGACATATTGTAGAATTTTGTAATTAGTTTTACCCTTGAAACTTCTTGGAAAGATTGTATAAATTTTCTTTTTCTCACATGTGTGTTAGTTGTTGTTTTAGCTTATGGTAATTTTAACTGTTTGGCTGATTAGAGTATTTTCTGCAAAACTGATTGCTAACAAAAATTAATAATGTCATACAAGCGAAACAAAATTAAAAATAAATACGATGTTTATAGATTATGTATCAAAATAATTATTTACAAATGAATATTTGTAATGATAAATTATTACAAAGCAATTTATTTAAAAAATGTAGGATGTTTGATTATTCATAATCTTGATATCTCAAATGAAGTCTTGGAAAAAGGTACCTGCAAAAATACACATGCGCGAGTCAAAGTCTAATTTAATTTATATAGGGAGACAAAAATTGTAACAAGATTAAATTTTACAACAGTGTATACTTCTTTTGAAGTCTATTAAGATTAACAATTTAGAATATATTTTATTGTAAGTCAACTTAGTAGATATTCAAGAAATCTACTATGAATATTTTATTTTTATTTTTATTCTTCATTGTCTTAATCATTTAATATATGATTTATTCAATTTTTTTATTTTTTTAATAGTTATAGTATATGATTTCACATTTTAATTCACAAAGAACTTAATATAAATATTTTTTAAACACTAACTAAAGTAGACTAAAAATGAAGTATAACAGTGAAATAGACTTTATTGCAAGTCTACTAAACTCTAAAGTATAAAACTCAAACCTAAATGTTTGCTTGGTAACCAAAAAAGTCTCAGTTATCGTATCATGTATTTAAATATAGAAAATATAAACTACTAAACACTAATATGCAAATTTAAATCAATAAAAAAAAAGATTCAATATAAAATCTAACTTTTTAAGTCATAACACGTTACAACTTTTTGTTGCTAAACCATAAACATTGTGTAACACATGGTTACTAAATCAATATATGTGCTTTTAAATTTTTCAATTATATAAATTTTAATTTATAAATTTCATATTAAACCCTTATATCGATGATTAATTAAAATTTCCACAAGAACAATTTTTATACATTTTTAAAATTAAATGATTAGATCAAATTAAGATGTAGACTTCTCTACGCATTAGACTTCTCAGGAGTCGTCATATTTGTAGATATCTTTTGTTATGTATAGACTTACGAAAAACATAATTGTAAAATAACTTTTTGATTTTTTGTTTCGTCTTAAGGGTTAGATAAGTTTATTGTCACCCATTTAACTTGATTTTGCATTTGATTGAATATTGAAGCTAGTTTTATGGTTAGAATTAATATTTAGATTGTTTTTGGCAAATCCACATGAAAAAGAGTAAATGTAGCATGAGAGTTAATTTCACGTTCTTATGTCTTTTTGAAACTTTACATTTTTAATAAAACTTTCAAGTTTTCAAAATGCTTCAAATGTAATTATTCTGATGTTATAATTTATTTATCAAATCGTCAATTCAGAAGGTCAATCAACTCGCTTGGATACAGTTAAATGTATAAACAATTACATTTGGTATGAAAAACATACAAACACTGAAACTAATGTTTTGGTGATTGATACATCAGGGTTTAGTGTTTATACAAAGGCAGAATTAATTGAACCGAAAGTATGGATCATCAATATAAGAAAAAGTATAAACTGAAAAAACGTGGGAACTAATTTAAAGGACGGCTAAAGTGGGGGATCATGTTGGGTTTGGTTTGGTTCGGTTTGGCGCACATGGGAATGTCTGGTTCCCAAAGAATAACCGACCACCCAACACAACACAACACACTACGACTTCTATTTATCGTTTCAGGTGACGCACAAGACTTTTCTCTTCCATTTTTTTCAGTCCCTTCTTAACCCAAAAAATGATCACCCTAACTGTCTTACAAATAAGAAATGAAACTGTACGTGACATTGCAACCAATATATTGTTGCTAACGTAACAACATATTCGGGATGCCATATATAGGCATTATTGACCAAAGAAACAAACAAGAAGACTAGACTAGCAATGTTAGAATTAGAATCATTTTGTTCTGAGTTATTTGTGATCAATATTTGATTTTCTGATTGATTAATGGAAGTAAATATTAAACAAAAATTAACAAACCAGAAGACCCCTTTAGAATCAATAATGGCATACACCTTTTGAATATAAAAGACTAGACTTTTCTATCAAGACAATTCCATGATATATATACCACGAGTCATATCAAATTGAATCCTCTAGAGTGCATCCGATGGTTACGTTCAAACAGAAAAACGATCAGCTTTTATTGGACGTTACAGCACCAAAGATCATTTATTGAGAGCAACAAAATATGGTTCAGAAGAGGACTATACCAGCCAATCCCATTATTCCATTAATGGTCCTCTCACCTTCTCTCACATTTTTCTTTTTACCAAAACGTCTCCACACCTGAAGCCAAGTACTGAAAAAGAGAAGTCTTCCTAGTGTGTTTTGTTTCTCACCCAAAATCAATCAAACTTGCATCAATTGTTTTTTTTCTTTTCTAACACTGGATCAATGAAATTGTCAGTAAGTTGGGGTTTTCACTACACAAATGAGCATTTAGGACGTGAACCTAATACACGGCCTCGAGTACAAATGCTACCCTGTATATGCAGAGTCACATGCCTACTTTACTCATGTAGGTCCACACAAGGGTAGACCCCGCACATGAAATCATTGACAGAACAACGTGTGATCAAGAATTAACATTATACGATTGCGATACATTTTGGAAGCAATGTCACGAACACACACAAAAAAGTATATCATCAGGATGGTGTTTTAAGGACAGACATATGGGGGCTGGAGAGAAAGTGACTGTTACCTACAAGTCTGGGAAGACCTTCCTCTTCTCTCTCTCTCTTCTTTTCTTTTTCTTTTTGTTTCTTTCTGTGTGTTCTTTAGTGGGAGTTTGATGGCATTTTCCAGAGAGGTTTGGTAGCAACAAGTATCTTCTCTCTTCCATGGGATTCAGGTTCTTTGTCATGTATGGAAGAAGACCATCTTACAGCATGAGCCATTCTTGCTACTTTGTCTAGCACCTCTGGAGAGTCTCGGATCAAAACCTTTCCTTCTGGACGCAATATTCTGTCCATCTCTACCATCAGATCTACTAGGCTACACCTGTATGCATATTACCCAACTCAGTTTAGGTAAAAGTGGATCAGACAGGAACCTTTTCTTAGCAACCGAGAATGTTTTAGCTTTTAGTTATACCTCGATTTGCTTGAGTCTGGCCGTTTTATCAGAGATTCAATTCCTGATATGTGAATGAAATCATACGTACGAGGATATGTTGAAAAAGGCTCACACCTACAAAACCAATTGAAAAGATTCAGCAATTGTTCAACATAAGATGCTTTGATCCTTGATGTTGGCAACGGCTAAGATGCAAAACAAGAGATGTAGCATGTATCTGAGTCATTCCTTTTGATAAAATAATATAGACAACAAAAGTGACTAACCAATCATGGTAAACACCGATGAGACCTCTGTCGTAAACCACGTCAAGAGTTAAAGGTTTCCGAGCTGGGATCACATTCATAACCCACACAGACTCAGATGCAAGGGTTGCAGCAAATCCTCCAAAGAACGCGTTCATGTCCATGATATTGCGGACAGCTGGAGATTTCAGCTCCAAGTTCAGGGAATCCCTGTAATAAGCAACTCTTCTCGCCCACCTCCTTGCATCTGCTTCAAACACATCAAACCCGTTTTTCATGGCAATGGCTCTAGAAGGAACTTTAGTAAGCCTTTCCGGCCACTTGGGAATAGTTCCCAAAGCATTATCTCCCTTGACGGATGATGGTCTAGTAACACACTTCTTTAATTTATAATACCTGAAACAAAGGAGAATAAAAAAAAAACATTTCACTTTTGCTTTCCATTACAGTTCAATATTCTCATCCACAAAATTATACAACGAGGTCATATTGAGTACTATTCCGAGGAAACTCACCATGCATCACTTGGTGGCTCAGACTCATCACACAACTCAAGCCCGAACTCGTTTTGGCTGGGTAGACATGAATCTCCAATAGGCTTCTTCCAGATGACAGTGTTTCCATCGACAGCAATTAGCTCATAGCACAAAGCTCTAGCCACGGCTTGAAGATCAGCCCATTCTTTGTCTTGTTTAGGCCATTGAACAGGTGGGCCAGAGATTACAAGATAACCTCCAGGGCGCAGTAACCTATCTACTTCGATGAAGTAAGTTGCATCTGCACACAAATCACCAACCACGATAAGAACAAGTTTTGCTACGAGTGGTGACACATAAAAACATATGAAGATTGCCACAACTCTAAGGGACTCACTGTAAGCTGTAAAGGGTATCAAGCATCGGGAACAATGCATAAGGTCAAAGGAGGAAGCAGGAAAGGGGAGTCTACGAGTGCCAAGCATGGCAACAAATGCAGGGACTCCTCTTTCCAAGGCAAACTGAATCTGCGATTTATGTGAGTCTCTTGGAGCAAAGGAGAGAGCTAGAATCCCTTGAGACAGTAGAGTACCTCCAAAACTTGCGACCTGCAAAAGGTTTATAAATAATATTGTAACAAAACACGTGAATAAAAAAAGAAACTATAATAACAATGATGATTATTTCTTACCCCGCATCCCATGTCAAGGGCAGTCCTGAGAACTCCCCCCATAAGAGGAATATACTGAGAAAGCTTTTCAATGTACTGGCCAGCACCACCAGGAAACATGGTGCCACCACCAGGGAAAGTGAAGTATTCACCTTCCCTTTTCATCCATCCTTGGTGCCCTTTCCTGTCTGCTATTTTGTTGTATGGCATGTTTGCATGCCATATCTACAAATCTTAAAACGCTCAGTATAACATTTTATCAAAGAGATATATATATATACCTCTAATTTTTATATAAACATGACAAATCAGTTACTATTCAAACCTAATTTTTAAAATCTCTAATTCACTTAAAATCATCTACAATCTCACTAAATCACTCCAAATCGTCTCAAATACCTTGTGTAGGCTCCGAGGCCAGGGAACAGAGATCTTATAACCAGAAGGAGGAGGAATCAAGCAGAGAGGCGTCTCCTCGGGCAAGGGACAATGTCTCTCCCGATAGAAATTCATCTCTCGACTAAGCTGGCTGTTCCTCCTCGGATCCTCGCAAGGCATGTGAGCAACCGCATCCGCCGGACAATACTCGATCGGCTGCAAATGGTGACCAGACTCAACCAGAGTCACCAGCCGCTGACGTTGCCTCGGATCTGTGGCGGTGGAGAGGAGGAGCGTTTGGCGACCAGAGGCGGCCATGGAATCGCCGAGGGGAGTGAAGAGGAGGATGAAGAAGAGAAGGACGATGCCGAAGAAGGCGGCCGTTACGATGTCGAGGAGACTCCATTGACGCTGATTACGCTTCGACGCAGGTAGCCCCATAGCGCTTAGCTTCTTCACCACTCGAAGGAATCAGATGTAAATCTTATAATTGAAGATCTCAGATTTGTCGGCGATTTTTAAATATTTTATTTATTTAATTTTCTCAGTGTTTTAGTACCTTACTGGAGTCGGGCGGAGGACGGTGGATACGCGCTCTCTAATATTTAATTTTCTTTGGTCCTCGATTTATACTTTTTTGCAGGCTTTTGGACATGACCCTATCATAACTGGGCCTTAAAATGTAGAATTGGGCCTTAAATATATATATTGGTAAATGCTAGTATCGATTGTTTCATACTGGAGATTCAACATTAGCAAATAGTACGAGAAAGTTTACAACAGAGTGTGGGAGTCTGTGAAACCATGCGTTTAGGTTGGGTTTAAAACTAAGAAAACCGCTTACAGTCTTACAGACTTAAAAGTACACTGAACTCAACTAGTTTCTGCTATCATTATCATCTCAGGTTACATTTGCTAGTAGTTCCAGAAACAACGCTTCTTGTTTGTTTGTGAGACTCAGTTCCTCAAATGTTAAGGCACCGTCTTGAAGGCTGAAAGCACGTCGAGGATATGCTCTAATCTGTTTAAATATTCATTCATACCACTCTTATAAGCTTGTTAGCAGCACAAAATAATATAAACTCACATGCATCAAAACCCGAATCTTAAAAGTGAAATACATGAGATTATCGCCTCAATCACTAGGGCTTACCACTCTATATGTGCCTGGTTTGACTAATCCAGCAGCATCTATGAAGTCAAAAAGATACTGCAATTCAACAAAACAGCTGTTAAGGAAGAACTTAAAAAAAATGTCCAGACTTGCGAACTTCAACCTTAAGCTTGTCTGATTTGAGAAAGCGACGACCATGACGGCTGCTATCTGGCATTCTAACAAGTAGAGTGATGCCATCTTCATTTTCGACTGATGGCTCTACGGGAATTGCTGCCTTCTTCGTAACGGAAGATCTCTCAGGTTCCTGCCACAAGTGAGGTACAAGCCAGATTGAATATAGAGATTAATCCGTAGTCATGAAATCAAATGTTAAACACAAACCCCACATTTCATAGCCAATTTGCTTTAAGATTCACTATGATCATATAGAATTCGTTGTTGCCTCAAAACCTTAGGGTTTACTTCAACTTCCAACTAACAGATGAAACGACACAAGATAAGCAGATTACCTCTCCAATGGACCTCTTATCGGGAGATTGCGAGTCCATGGGAGTTCCAGGGAGAAGATTATTATTATGTGAAGTATTTTCTCTAGCAACTCCACTAAAGAGTGCCTTTTCCAGCATTATTGCCTCTTGTAGCTCTTTTGACGGAATGCCACCCCACTAGTACAAGTACAGCAACAAGGTAAGATGAACACATGATCGACTAGAAAGATGCTTAAGTTTTCTCTTGATTTGCTACTATCACTGATAAGAGAAGTCAAACTTTATTTTGAATAATTTACCTCTTCAGGATAAGAAGCTTCATGTCCGTGTTGAGAGCTAATATCAATTGGCTGCTTTTGTTTGATATCTTCACGCTTGTCTAATTGTAACGTAGAGCTCCCGGCCTTCAAAGTACAAATGCTTTAGTTAGCAAAATAAAAACAAATGAAATAAAAAAGAAACTTAGTATATAACTGTCTTCCAAATAAACTGGTGAAAACTGTATGTAATGGGAAGCATCCCAAACTATAACAATGGACCGCATGCGTATATATATTATTCGATAGCTTTCTTACTAGAGGATATGAATTCAGTTTCATACCTTATATCTGCTACTTTCATTTGTATTAGATTGACGCTGGTCCACGGAGTGAGGCATGAGTTCAGCTAGTTGCTCTCGCATTACACTCTCTTGCTCTTCCATCTGAGAGCCATTTGTTGCTAATTAATGTGAGAGACAAACACTTAGATCGGAGCAGATGCAAATATCTATACATACCTCTATTGACATAGAAATTGCACGGGCAATGTCCTCGTCTTCCTTGTTAATAGCCTCTCTCGAAGACAAAACGCTAGATGGAACCTGCATCAATAAATAAATACCAAGAAAATGAAAAAAAAAGGATTAGCTAATTCAAAGAAAGGAGGTAGAAGCTATAACAAGAGTATAATACATTGTGACGACCCTCTTGAAAATCCTGCTTGGAAGCCTCAATAGCAGCTCTAATCATCTCATCTTCTGCATCGTTGCCATAGACAGGCGATTCAGCATCCCTATGTGTTGTTGTTGAACCATAGACTTGAGATCCGTAGGTAGGTGAATGTCTAGCATAACCGTCTCCTCCGAACTCTCCAACTCCAGGAGGACGAATAGTAGGGAAGCCAGTGACTTCTGCCGTGTGAGTGTGAGGTGCTGATGGAGAGGGGCTACTGATTGCAGAGCCACTGAGCTGCCTAAGGAGACTTCTCCTGTAGTTGGGATCAAGAAGCAAAGAGGGCCT
>NC_079513.1:1359646-1380600 GCF_000801105.2 Raphanus sativus | reverse complement strand
ATCTTGTTTTGTCTTGTATATCATCAATTGTATCATCCATACTTTTTAGAATATGACTTTTATATCCGGACAAATTATTTTTTATGGATCAAAATTTTATGAAAATATATAATAAAATTGTTTTATATATTATTTAAAAAAATATGGGATTATATGTTTTATATTTTCAACATTTATCATACTGAACTTGTATTGGGATATTATTTATATGAAAATATATGAATATATTATTCAACGTTATAGTCATGGTAAAAAAAATTAGTGTATAGGGAATTTCTCTAAAATTTTATGAATATATTTTTGCTTTTCATTAAAAGAAATTAATTAAGCGGTGAAAAAGACAGAACTAACCATAGCGGTTAACGAATTCGGCGGTGACACGAAGAAATAACGAAAAAGACAGAACTAACCATAGGGTCACCGCCGTCGCTCTTATATCGATAAGAAACAACAAGGGTAAACTTTTTCATCCGTTGTTTCTGCGCTCCTACTCGAGTGAACCGAGAACCCTTCGTCTCTTCTTTGTAGGGCGAACTCAGTTTAGTCGAACAAGATGGATTTCCTAAACAAGCTCGACACGGACACGTCTCTATCAATTTTTTGTCGTCTAAACGACCCATCAGATGTTGTCCGTGCCAGTGCTGTCTCACGCTCCTGGCGAGACCTCGGTAATTAAGACATTTCAGAAACCTTTTAATTGCTTTCTTCCAGTGTAATTGAATTGTTTTTATGCACTTGCACGTGCAGTGATCAGATACGGTCTCTCCAAGAACCTATGCTTCAAGCTCTTCCATCAGCTAACTTGCGTGGATCGTGTTAATGACGAGTCCTCAGGGTGGTCAAAGCTACTAGAAAGAGAGCACAGGGCTTTTGCTTTACTGGCTAAAGGCTGCACGTCTTCTCCTATCACAAGCTGTATCGCTGATGCCATCGTAGCATCTAGCACTGATAACTTCCCAGAAGAGTGCATCTTGAACACACTCGATGAAAGAGATCGAATTGGTGCCACACCTTCGTATTGGTCCAGTTCAGGACAACACAAGACTTCAGTGCCCGAAACACTTGTTTATAAGCTCAAGGGTGATTTATGTGTCGTTACTGAGTTCAGCATTCACCCTTTCCAAGGTTGGTTACAACACTTCTTCGTTTTTATTGTTTTTTCTTCTAAGTGTTAGCTCTTTAACGGTGTTACTGTTACCCTCTGTAGCTTATTTTCAGAGTGGTTCTCCGATTTACTCTTCGCATTATGTACGTTTCCGGTTGGGTCATCTTGATAACAAGTCACAGGAGAAAAACAACTATGTATGGACTTACACTTCACAACAGTTTGCAATGGCTCAGGTGTGTGTGTGTGTGTGTCTTTAGCATATGCTATCAAGTCTGAACTGTTGATAACCAATATTTTTTTTATTTTCTTTATGAGTAGGAAAATCGACTGCAGAACTTTAAGCTTCCAGAACCAGTTGTTTGCATTGGTGGGTATATGCTAATCGAGTTTCTAGGCCGAGTTCAGACACAAGAACTGGATGGACTATACTACATATGGTAGATTCCTTATAACTTTACAAGTTTTGTGCACGTTGAGAGTGAGTTTTTTTTTTTTTTTTTCAATTTTGTTTATTTGTTTTGCAGTGTGTCGCATGTCAAAGTGATGGGAAGATCACTAGCAAAATCGTTTAGGTTGGTGGATGCGAACGACAAGTCAGGAAAGGTTGGGTTGAAGGTGGTGAGTTACTGTGATCCCAGAGAAATGGGTGAAGAAGAGGTGGGGCAAAGGCCGTTTAGGCAGATGGTGAGGAACCACCTTGACAAGCTCTTGTATTTCAGACGACGATGAGATTTAGAGTCTGAATAATCACTATGAGGATACTGAATCGAGTGGGTTTTATTATTTTATTCTCTTTTTCTTTTATGGATGATGATCTCTCTCACGAAAGAAAGTTTGTTCAGTGCTAGAAACAGTTGCATTCAAATAAAATAAATTACACACAAGCATCTGGCTGCAGTAGCTGTGATGGGAACAAACAACAGCGTAGTCACTCTCGATCACACACTTAGCCCCTCATAGAGGAAGGTATCCTATTCCTGTCAGAAGTAATAGTAGGCAATCACATGGCCTTCTTCACTGTTTATCTGAGAATAGAACCAAAAACAAAAGAAATTTACTGAAACTTGCAGTGAGAATGAAATTGAAACCAAAAGTATAATAATACAAAACATTTCTCGTTCAAAATTTCACTGTGGTCATTTTAATTTTTTTTTAAAAGATTAATTTTCTCTACTCACTACAAGCTATAATAGACATAGCCAGGTCACTCAACCTTGTGATCAGACACAAGAACTGAGTGTAACAAAACTCCAACTAACCTTCTTAGCTTCGATTAAAAACTATTAAGTAAAATAAGCAGAAGCTCCAAATCTTGCAAAAACATCCTAGGTCCCACATATTTTGTCTTATTCCCCTACCAACTAACTTAATTTATATTACTATTATTGCAAAACCTCTTGTTCCTTTCTTTATCTCAGCATGTCCTCATCTTTGAGATCTCCATCAAAGAAGCTGCTTCTCTCTTTCCACATAACTCTCATCAGCCACACATAAATACATATCTTAACACTCACTAAACATTACACTAGCCCCCACTGGCAAGATATTTACTATTGTTTCAGCTTCTTACCCTGAGGCAAAGAGAGCGTTTTCAGGATGGAACTAAGGCCTAGAATGCTCAAAGACTGCCTCTTGGAAGATTCAAATTCATGTTCATCAAATGGGTTCAAATCGTTTCCCAGAATGCCTCCGCTCGACACCTTCCCAAAGAAGAAACAAGCCAATGCATTGCAGGCTGTGATCAATGCCGTTAAGAGCCTCAGTTCCAACGCCATTAAATCCACTCCATCAGGGCTTTTACCAAGAAGCCTTTCTCGGAGGCTATCATCAAAGAAAAAATCAGAAAACCAAGCAAGCATCACCACCATCGTTCGAGTCAAAGACATCGTAAGTTGGAGCTCCTCCAAGGATCTGCTGCATGAAGACATATCACGATTCCAACCTCGTCAGTACACATCCAAGACAGCCACGGGATCCTCCTCCACCACCACCAGCGGTACATCCTCCAGCAGCTGGTGCGACTCAGATTTTACGTCAGAGTTTTTACCGTCATCATCATGGGGACGTAACGTTGAAAAAGAGGAAGGTGGTGAAAACTACAAGTTACAATGTGTCGGCGAAGATTCTTGCACAGCAGTAACAGACGCCGACACTGTAGTGGGACCTGAGGTAATTAGAATTACTACTATATTAAGAAATATAGTAAACTCACTCCTTGTTACATTATATTAATCACAGAGTTAAACTATAGTACATGCATAATAAATAAATTTTAAGAAAAAAATAAAAGTTAAATAGTAGTATGTGATTTGAGATCTTATGTATTGACTTTGCTTCAACCGTACGGTCGACCAGCCCATGCTGTCTTTAAATGCACGTGCTGCTGTTCGGTAATGAAAAATATTCACACTAAGACAAAACAGAAGCTGTCTTTGTCTTTCTTTGGTAGATACGTAGAAGAATCGTATGTACAGGTCTTATATCAGTATAGCTCTGCATTAACATTTAATTAAAAAAATGGAACTAGTACACTGCAATTAATAAATAGTTTGGATGATTTTGACTGATATGCAATGATCATGACCAGGACTTACAGTGTGAAGAGGAGCAGAACAGTCCCGTCTCTGTTCTTGAGGTACAAGTTGGGGAATATGACCAAGCATCAGACTCTTCTTTCAGTCAATGCCTTGATAACGTGGAAAGTGCGTTTACTTTTCCTTCATTTCAATCAAAGCAAGTTTGTTTCTTTAGTTATTTTTAGACATCTAAGTTTTGAAACAAACCATGTGTGTAATGGTTTTGGCAGGAACCAAGCAGAAGCTCATGCAAACGATTCAACGGTTTGAGAATTTGGCCAACATTAGTCCTTTCAATTTGGACGAATGGGACGAGGAATCTTGCAAGGAAGAAAGTTGTGATGCAGAGATTGAAGAAGATGAAGATGACACTGACGAGGTTGAAGAGAAGGCAGCTAAGCTATGGGACCGAGTCAGAGAAAGACATGCAATTTGGATCCACGAAGAACATCTCATAATGGACTATTTCAGAGATGAACTGATGATGCAGAGAACAAACGAAACTCATCATCAACACTTTGAGGAGCAATTGGTGGAAGAGGCAAAAGGATGGTTAGAGGGACAGAGAGTATCAGAGCTTGAATGCGGAACAGGTGAGCAGAGGAGTCATGCATGTGCTAGAGAGATTGAAAGACTGGAGTGGAATGAGAAACGGATAAAGGAGGAGCTTGACGAGGTTGCTACGCAGATTGAGGATGGACTCTTCAGCCTGTTAGTGAACGAAACTTTAAATGCACTCTTCTGAGTAACCTGAACAAATCAACAAGCGTTAGCCTCCGACATGCGTTGTCAACCTGATTCTAAAGCACAAGAAACCTGTGAAAGGAGATAGATGCAGCTCAATAACACTCATTCAGGTAACTTGAAGTTTAAGCTTAGCTAAAAAATCAGCAGGCAGAAACAGTTTTGATTAGGGCTTTGAGTTTAAGCCCCACTTTTCTTTGATCTACTTTTGTAAGAATAAAGCAAACGAATAATACAAAATGTACATTGAACTCTAAAGCACATGGCTGTTTCTGCAAACACAGCTCAGAGGTTGTTCTTCTTTTTTTTTCAATTTCTCAAGATGTTATTAATATTACAGACATAAACAGATGTTATCAGAGATTCAATAACAAAAACAAAGCAAGACAAATACACGCATTTTGACGAGTTTCTTTTCATTAGAACTCTCCTTACTGAGGATTGAACTTGACTGTTTCACGATATATAAGCTCCTTGATGTTCTCTTCTGACAAAGAAGGTTGTTCGAAATCGAAATTGAACGGCCTCACACACACCGGTTCCTCGTTTATATCGTGCAGCGGCGCCAAATAAGGGTGGCACAACGCCTCATCAACTACATTAATAACCATGTTAAAGAAACGCAATGATAAGAGGCAGACATGTATATATGGATACAAGACTCACCTGTGATGCGTCTGCTAGGATCAAAGACGAGCATTTTCTCCAGCAAATCTGCTGCGCCAGCTGACATGTTTGGGAACCTAGCAGCAAAGTTCTGTCTGGGGTACTGTGGAAGCTGTTTAACGTATCTCCTTGCGTTGTCACTCCTTAAGAACCCCAAGCTTGAATCATCAGGTGATCCTATAAGCTGTGCTTTCACAGAGATTCATGAACAAAAAATGCAGTTGATACCCAAAAGAAACAACGCAAAGTGACTCTATGTGGTTTACCTCAGTGATAAGCCTAAGCTGATGAACATAATCTTTACCCGGAAACAAGGGCTCTCTTGTCATTGTTTCACCGAGAATACAACCGACGGACCAAATATCGATCGCTGCGGTGTACTCGGAGCAGTTAAGGAGCAGCTCTGGAGCACGGTACCAGCGTGTAACAACGTACTCAGTCATGAAGTCAGTCTCGGATTTGGTCCTCGCAAGCCCGAAATCACCAAGCTTTAGATCACAGTTTGCATTGAGGAGCAAATTGCTGGGCTTTAAATCACGGTGTAACACATTGGCTGAGTGAACATACTTGAGCCCGCGCAACAACTGATACAAGAAGAACTGCGCAATAGGAAAAAAAACACTGAAACTAGTTATGAAATAGTCAAACCAACAAACTGAATAAAACTACCTTATAAGTATGAAAAAATACTAAATCGAACTGTTGCTTAGTTTCCTTAAGATGGCCCAACACAAGAACATATCAATCTCTAGCTTCCTGAACCAATCATAATCTACATACCCGGCAATGATCATCAGTTAAGGGTTGGTTAGAGCGTATAATCTGGTGGAGATCAGTATCCATAAGCTCATAAACAATATAAACATCGTTGAAGTTCTCTCTCAGAGGTGGTCTTATTATATCCTTAACAGCAATAACCTGCGCCAAAAACAATATATATAGTAATTTGTTTCTCACAAGAAATGATAATCGAAAGATGCTATAATAAAAATAATAATAATGACATTCTCGTGATCCATGTGCTTGAGGAGCTTAATCTCTCTCAAAGTCCTTTTGGCGTCGATGATGTTGTCAAAGGCGTTGCCGATCTTCTTGATTGCTACTTCCTCTCCCGTCTCTGAGTTTGTAGCAGCACTGAAGAGATACAAAGAGAGAAACAACACTTTCAAAACCCTAATTCGAGTATGAATAAACATTTGATTGCTAAGAGTAAAATCAAAATCAAACGAGAATCTGAGAGATCGGGAGGAATCGAAGAGGAGATCTCACCAGACGATGCCGTAAGCGCCTCTGCCGATGGGACGAAGAGGAGGAACATACTTTCTACTCACTTCGAAGATATTTCCATAAACATTGTACTGAACGTAGCTACCTCCGTGAGTAGCCAATCCTTTCGTGCTCTGATCGCCCGAACCACCTCCTCCGAAACAGTTCTCCGCCGCCATAGCTAAAATCGAATTGAATCGGACCCAAGACACACGCTCGCTCGCTGAAACTGAGGGAGAGAGGAAGAGAGAGGGCTATAAGGGAAGGAGATGTGTTGACATTTCTACGAATACGTGTGGACCTTCTTTTTTTTGAATCCAAAGGTCTCTCGGGCGACCCGTGACCCTAAACGGGTTTTAGTCTTCTTCTTTCTTTTTTCTCCTTCTTCTAAGTCAACTTCTTTTTTTTTTTCACAAAAAAATATATTATTTTCTAGGTATAGGTGGGCTGGAAATTGGAATTGTTCCTATGATTACGCTCCCATTATTCTATATTTTTATAGAATTTAACAAAGTAAATCACTTCATGTGGGAATGTTCATATTGCTAAGAATTGTTTAAAAAAAGCAAAAAAAAAAACTCAAAGCCTCTCTCCAATTCGGTCATTTGAATACGACCTGGTCTGGTTAGAGGTATACAAGTCCAAGTCGGTTTTTCGTCAATGGCTGCCTAACTATTTGATATATAACTTGTGTTTCCTTTATTCCCTACTCACTTGTGAAACAACAGCTAACACCACAACCGCTATATTTTAGCACCTGCTTACTCGGTCTTTACACCATATTCCGTGCGATAGTCGATATCTTTTTTTTTTAAGGTTCAAAAATCTTATTTACTGATCATGCACCTATTAAGTAATATTTTCTTGTATTTTAGTTTCATTTATACTATATTGTTGAATTACGTTTTGATAGATAAACCATCATTTTGCTATACAACTCAAACACATTATAGTTTTGGAGTTCTTTTTGATATGTGATCGAAAAGGTGATTGCATTTTAGTGAAGCATATAGTTAAATTAATTTTCTCAAACAATATCATCTATATCACTATATACCACAAACCGAAATATTACAACGACTATTTAATAAAATGACATTTTCATTCACTTACAAACCCCACAAAAATATGATACATGTGATGATACTAATGTGACAATCTGATGGAGATACAAGTTAAATGACTTCATGTGGGAATGTTCATATTGCCAAAGAACTAAAAACTCAAAACTTTTCTTCAGCCAGTAGTTTCAGTACGACTTGGTGTTTGCTAATAGGTATACAAGTCAATTGTCGGTTTCCTAGTCAATGGCTGCCAAACTATTCCACTACAGAACTTGTGTGGACATTTTTTTCCGTAACGGCTCCTGAAAAGAAGTTTCATTTTCATTAATTGAAAAAGTCATTTTGGTTATTTGATATGCCTTTGCGAATGAGATGAACCGTGCCCCTGTAGGTGTAGTTGGTTGATGATGATTTTTCCGTCTTTGGAATGTGTGGTTGCTTGGTTTGGCGTATGGCCGCTGTGTGGCTGGATTCTGTGGTGGGGTGTTCCTGTTCATCTATTTCGTTAGATGTATTGTGGTTCCTTTAATTCTTAATGAAAATCAGACCAATAACAGCTTAATCACACTCCTAAACAAGAGATAAAGTTAAAGATAAGAAAGTGCATGATGATGTCTTGTCATCATTTGATGCGGCCTAAGTAATCCTAGGAAGACTACTTAACCTTCCTCCTTTCCACCCAAACTTTTTTTTATAAATTATCAAAGAAGATTTGCCAAAGATCTGCTACTGAAGTCCACATCATGATAACAGCGAAAATAATAGGAGAGAAATAGAAAAAAAAGAAGAAAAGAATAGGAGAGAAACAGAAGAATCAGGGCAAAAATGGTTCTTGATAGGATCGAGCGGATCAGAAATGATCATAAAATGACACTGATTACACATTAAATACTAGTAAAAGTGAAGATACAAAAGAGGCTCGTGCCTAAATGTTTTCTTTACGTAACATTCGAAAGATACGGAGCTGTAAAAGTGTCGTGAATCCGTACAACAGACGAACTTAATCTGTCTTCTTGTCTTGTCCATCAATGGCTCGAAGCCTCTCTACAAGAGGAGGATGTGAGTAGTGATAAGCTGAGTACAATGGGTCAGTGTTCATCGCTGATAAGTTCTCTTCCTGCATTAAGTCCCAAACAAAAACAACAACAACCATTAAAGCATATTGTCACAAACTTGAGTAAACAGTCTGTGTGTGTGTTTTTGATTCTTTCTTGTCTTCTCTGACCTGTAGGTTCACTAGGGCAGGACGTAGATCCTTTGCATAACCAAGATTCACTGCAAAAGCATCAGCCTGCAAACAAAACGTTAAAACTCAGATCTAGTGATGGTATTTAAAGAAAGAAAGAAACTTCAACTTTGATATAAGAGTGATTGTAAGATTTTACCTGAAACTCAAACGCTCGACTAACAAGGTTGAGGCCAAAGCTTACCAAGTGTTGAAGTGGTATTACAGTGTGCTGTCAGACCCAGAAAGGAGAGAATATATAAGATTGGTGGTTGTGTATTCCTTTCTGAAGTGGACTCTGTGAGTTTAAGAACCCAAAATAAACAAACCTGAAATATGATCAAACCAATGAGAACTGGTTGTGTATCAAATCCAAAACTCCTGAAGAGATCAGTGGAGTTTCTGACAAGAGTGTATCCTCCAAACTGCAAGAAGGCAAGGATCTGCAGTAAAAGAAATAAAATGAGAGTGCGACATAAGACATGTTTCAAAGTATGACTAAATAAGTTTTGGACACCGGTTGCTCACTTGAACTGCAATGAACGAGTATGTAGTATGATTCAGCTTCCAGTGTCCTAGCTCGTGTGCAATAACCGCCACAATTTCATCCCCATTCTGGCACTGAACATTAAGAAAAAGATAATATTAAGTTTCAGAACCAGAATCTAAATGTGACAATGAGAATCGCAGTACCTGCTGAATCAATGTGTCATAAAGAACAATCCTTTTGTTCTTGAAGAAACCGTACATGTAAGCCTGTAAGTATGTAACTAGAAACATGAGCTTCTTTGTAGTAACTATAAAATGTAGGTATGGAAAGCCTCTAAAGATCCTCACATTACTATGGCTTGACCTTGTAGATCCATCGACAACAAACAGCTTCTTCAGAGGAAACTTAAGAGAAGAAGCAAGTTTCTCAATCTTCTGCCGGAGGTCTCCATCAGGAAGCTATAGAAGGAAAATTTTAGTTTTCTGATTATAATGTCCGACTTTGTAAAAATGACAGAAAGACACTCACAGGAGTGAACTTGTTGAAAAGCGGTGCAATCAAAACAGGGTATATAGTCATCATCACTAGAGACAGGATTAACATGAATGCCCACAGATATATGGCAAGGTAAGGACCTCCTTTCTGCCAACAAAATAAAATAAAAAAAAGAAGATTAAAAACTTAACACAGAAGCTTAAAACTTGGAAGCTTACATTTATAAGAGAACAGGCATATATAACTAAAGCTTAGAACAAGATGAATCCAGAATCACAAAACCTGAACTATAACAATAATTGCGGCAACAATAGGAGGGGCTAGTATAACAGAGAGAAGTATTCCTTTGATCATGTCCCTAATGAACATCCATATTGTTTGCTGTAAACAGAGTTAATAAGAAACTTTAATCCACAAGTAAAAAGGAAAAAGTTAAGACACAAGGCAGTGTTGGCAATGATACGACATACTTTGTTGAACCCATGCCGAGACTCAATCACAAATGTTGAATACAAAGAAAATGGTAAATCAGTGATCTGCATCAGAATATCAAAGAAACCATATTAGTGAACGTATAAGACAATATGAAGGAGTTAGTTTGAAGGACCTGTGACCATGTCATAACACCAGCCAAGAATGAAAGAGTGTGCAAGATTTCATTCTCTGGATCGAGTCCCACCATTGGTAGAAAACCTCCAGATATCTACAGGAAAAATGAAAAAGCACACTGTTATCGTAATACTAAAATATACTAAAAAGGTAGATGCTGAATAGTGAAATGAGTTATGTACCTTCCAAAACCAAGGTAAGATCCCAAAGAACAAAATGGCAGAGTCCATAAGGATAGTCACAAACTCATGAAAAAAGTGAAAATGGCTGTAAAAATGAAATAACACTCTGTGATAATAGCCTTACCAAGTACGAGAAACTAACAACAACTATGAATAAGAAGAATTTAAGTGAGAAGAAACCTTTTGTCAAGACTGTAAGATCGAGATTTCTCAAACTTTGGCTAATGACTCCAACCAAGGTCTTTGGGAGAGTAGGAAGCTTGAGAGCAGTGTGTTGCCTCAGATCCAAATATGTCTCAAAAACATACATCACTATCATGAAACCTGAAAAAAGAAAGAAGAGAGATGCCTTTGAATCTGACATAAAATCCATAATAACTTTAAAATAAAAGCTCTTGTCTCTACTTGTGGATCAACTAGATGACAAAAAAAAGATCGAAGGCTATTCATATGTCTGAAGCAATATAAGTCTATGTGTACTTTAGGATCAACAAGTTTGAATATTTTGCATATCATACAATACAACAATGTGAGGAGTGGAGGAGATTTGATACACCTATTCATGTTCACGAACGAATCCACAACAAACAACAAAAAAAAAAAAAGCCATTTGGAAAATCATATCTTTAAACCCTAAACCCCCAAAGGAAAAGAGTCTTTAACTTTTCATTCTAAAACCCTAAACTTTGCTGAACAAGAAAAGAAAATAATCTTGCGTAATACACTAAACACAAAGGAGGAGATCAGATGACGATGAGGTTGACGAGACCTCACAGATGAAACGCACGTGTAGAACGAGACGCAGTTAGATTAATAAGTAAAAAGAAAAGGGCCAAACATATAGAAACGAGAAGCAGAGATGATGATCAGACCAGTCACAGGAATCGGAAAGACAAATAGAATGTTATGCGAGTGAAAGTGGAGAACAGAATGTCTGAGAGAGGAGGAAGAAACGAAGCTTTACCCACGACGGTTTCCATGTAAGGAATCGCCATGCCACCAACAGAGAGGACCTTGAGCCGCGAACGAGAAGGAGAAGAAAGGGTGGGTCGGCCGGGTGATACATTTATTTAATTAAATTGTAAATGCAAAGCAGCATTTCGAAGTGATATGGGCTGGACTTTAGGCCCATTTCGAAATAGCCCCTCTATTTTATTCTGACCCAAAAATTAATATTGATTGATATATATACACTATAATTTCATATCAGGAAAATGTGACTTGTATTGGAATGTGGATGAGTCTCTATTGGGTAGAAATTGCAAAAGCAAAACATATTAAGGGTGTTTTCCTAATTCTAGAAAGTTTTGGGGAATAGTTGCAATAAATATAAATATAAATATAATGGATGTAGCGAATGAGAGATGTCATCAATTTTACCTTTGCTCTCTTGTCGTAGACTTGCTCAAATCGATCTTCTTCTCTTTTCCGCCATTCGATCAAAAATCAAATTTTATTTCTGCAGATCGAAACCCAAACTGCCTTCTCCTTGTTTCTTTTTTTCTGTTATCCATCTTTACCGATGGATTCTAGCGTCCTTGTAGAACCCTAGCTGTCGTAGACCTCAGATTGGATTGGTTCACGAAACGATAATTTTTTTTTTTCAAATTTAGGGTTTTTCGATTTTCGAGGGTTCTTTGGAGACTTTTACCATTTTTATGGTCGAAATACAACTTAGTTGGTAAAATCTTAGTGTAGATATAGCTTGCTGATCATGACGCCTGAGTAGCTAAATCGTGTGGTTCGTTTAATTGATAGAGTGGGTAGAGATTAGGCACTGTTGTTATAGCGAACGTTGCATTATAAGAAGATCTGCTCTCTTTTTTTTTGTGTTGGGTGGGGTAATTTATACATTACCATAAGAGAAACTAGAGTGATTAGGCGTTGAGAAAGATATACAAGTTAAGATCTTGTTGCTTCTACAATGAGTATACCTGATGAACAACAATTCCCCAATGATCAACTTGTTGGAATCAGTGACGAATCCAATAAGTAAGTGTTTTTTATCTCTTCTGTCTCTTTACTTTGCTTTTCATATGTAATAGTTTTCTTTTCTTTTTCTCGTTTTGAAACAGGAAGCCAAGAATTTCGTACACGAGAAACTTTCTTTTATCCTTGAGAGATAAAGATGTTTGTAAGAAGCTTCCAAATCTTCCCGTTGAATTTAATGATTTACTCTCCCGGTGAGACTCTCTTCTATGTTTGTTTCATAATTTATTTCTAGGACTTGTATAGATCTTCTGTGGTCATGCATATCTGGTTTGGAGAGAGAGACATGTTCTTGATCTGTCTACTACTCTTTATGTGTGCAGTGACTCCGAAGATCCTTCACCCGAGCGACTGAGAACTTCTGGCGATTTTTCCTCTCATGCTTTGAGACGGAATGACTACAGTTCATCGCCTCCTACTAGGGGTGAATTAGGTAGCAACTCCCGCGGTAACCATGGAAGATGGGAAGGGCGTTCTGGTGGATGGAATGATAAAGATTCCGATTCTTCACATTCTGACCGGGACCCAGGTAGCCTCTTCTTTAAATGTTGCATCATGAAGAGCTGGACTAGCACTAGTAACCTTTGCTTTATTTTCGCCCTCAATCTACTCTTACAAATTACTTTTTTTTTCTGCAAAAGGTGTTCATTTTAATGATTTACAACTTTATCCAGGTGTCTAATCAATATGTGTAGTGTAGATTTCTACTATTTTACAAAAGTGAATTGCATGAAGACTGTTCTTATTGAGTGAAGTCTTGAGAAGAAGACCATAGCGAAAAATTCTGGAATTTGGCTATTATAGTTGAAACTGAATTGTATATTTTGTTAGGAGAGCGTGGAAGGCGTCCTGGCTTGCCAGCTCGGAGGCCTTGGCAACCACCGGAGCATGATGGACTTCTTGGGAAAGGTTCTTTCCCTAAGGCTTCTGGATTTGGTGCGGGACCATCTGCCCCCAAACCTCAGTCTAATGACACGTATCAGCTGAGGAGAAGCAATGAACCTTACCATCCTCCTCGCCCATACAAGGTTAAGTTCCCACTTGTCTTTTGTAGCCACCTTGAATAGTCTTGAGTTTTAATGATTGTTGAATGCTTCTCCACTATGTTACTGGGTGTCATCAGCTGGTGAGCTTGAGAAAAGAAAGATCAATTAGTTAAGACACAAATTCCTTAACCTTAGTCTCCTGTGTATTTGTAGGCGGAACCTTACGCTCGACGGGACACTAGAGACTCACTAAATGATGAGACGTTTGGTGCTTCTGATTCTACAAGTGAAGATAGAGCTGAAGAAGAGAGAAAAAGAAGAGGTAAAAGGAATTTATTCACTTAAAACTCTCCAACAGTCTATACATGCGTTTTTGTGTCAATCTCTAAATGACGTTCTCAACAATCTGTCAGCTTCGTTTGAGTTGTTGAGGAAGGAACATCAAAAAGTATTCCAGGAAAGGCAAAAATCAAACCCAGACTTACGTAAAAACGACTTTGATTTTACTGAACTGCTTGGGGAGTCCAAAGATGAAAAAGAGCATGAAGCCAGTAACACTCCATCAGTTCCTGGTTCTAGTAACCGCTCTTTTCCCTCTCAAAGTAATGCGCCCAGACCGCTTGTACCTCCTGGTTTTGCAAGCATAGTTCTGGAAAAAAAGCAAGGGGATAAACCTCAAGTAAGTGATATCTTTCTGTGATGCTTATCCATACCTAATATATGTGTTCCATGGAATTTTTATTTTTGTTTGCCTATTGATTTAAAACGTCTTGTATTCTCTGATCGGTACTTCAATTTACAAGACAATTTAAGTCCATCCACTATAATTTACTGGTTATTACACCATTTGCAGGCTGAAACTTCTCAACATGAGCGTAGTCCGTTGAATCCCAAAGGCGTTAATATGGTGAATGGTACGTCGGGAAGTACGATAGGCTCAAGTGAGATGCTGGTAGAAGGTGAAGCTGTTCGTGTCTACTCCACTGACACAAGTGAAAAGGCTGTTAATATGCCTTCATTCGTAGGAATACCTACAAATACAGTTAATAAGGACAAAAGTTTTGAAAATCTTTCCTCCATCTCAACTGCTGCTGAAGCTCAGGGATATCCTATAAAAAGTGAGCAGGCTACAGTGACGCTGGAACACAAGAAAAGCTTGGAGGATGGGCCATCAATTCTGGATAAGATATTCAACACCGCTATAAATTTGAATAGTGGTGATTCCTCTAATATTACTCAGGTGAGTTTGTTCATTCAATCAGTTTCAATTAGCTCATTTTCCCCTGAGACTGCTCCCATGATTAGCACTTGCATTTATGCTATCCTTGTTAATCTGTAATTTGATAAGCATCCAAATGGTGGATAATTATTTCTGGTTTAGTGTCCACCACCCAGTCGTAACTGAGGCTTTTTCCTATACGTGTTTAATCCTGAGGAAGATAGATAAACATACTTTGTCTGTTCTCTTAGTGAGCATTCATTGGTCCATGTGCTATATATAAACAAAGTCGATTGCTTTTTCCTTATGGAAGGACGTTCACGTTATTTTCCCTTTGGAATTCAAATAATCTCATTTGACCTGACAGATGTCTATATCCTTTGTAGAAAATTGTCGAAAAAGTTGAAGAGAAACGTAGCTCTCAGACTGTTAAATCCTCAAAGTTCGCACATCTATTTCTTGAAGAAGGTATTCCCTGACTGTTATGCGAGAATAATAACGTTTTTCCATAGACAATAATCCAACATCTCTCTCTTTTTAATCGATGCAGATAACAAGCCAGTCGAAGATCCCCTAGCTAGCAAGCCACCAGGAGGCTTACTGTCACTACTCCAAGGTGCAGATAAATTGCAAACCTTTGAGACAAAAGCTAAGGGTGAATATTCGATGGATTTTCCATATCAAGGCCATGCCACTAAAAACATTGATAAGTTAAGTAACACTTCCGCAAGTAAACCAGTAACAGCTGCTCCACCTGTTCTTACTTGTGAAGACCTTGAGCAGTCTTTTCTGTCAGAAGTTAGTGAAATCTATCCTCCTCCTCCTCCTCTACTGCCAGTCGACCAAGACTTTAGTGTTCCTTCAGTGAAGAAGACCAAACAACGGAAAGCATCTGTTGATGACCAGGCTTCGCAGCACCTTCTTTCTTTATTACAGAGAAGTGCTGACCCAAAAAGTCAAGATACGGTCACAGAGACTAGACTACCACCATCTGTGAAAGCAAGTTGTGTCGGAGAAGCAGATCCGGGGAAGTCTTTGACTCTTGAGAATCTGTTTGGAAGTGCCTTCATGAATGAACTCCAGTCAATTGGAGAACCAGTCTCTGCAAGAGCTATGGTTACTGATGCTCCTGGGATCCCGCTACGATCAGACAGGTCTATGGATGAACTGAGCCAAAGAAATCAAATCAGACCTGATGGTCTCCCCCGAGGGCTACAAGGCCTTCCAGGAGATGGTAACTTCCTTGGCGTCTTCCATCCTTTGGATGCTCGTCAAGCTCATGTAAAACCTCAGCTCGATTTCATGGGCCAAGGAAGCATCATAGCTCAACATCAGGATCCTCCACCAAATCACCGGTTTCCACCAAACATGATTCACCAGCGTCCACCTTTCCAGCATTCAACAACTAGCGGACTTCCGGAGTTTGATCGTCTTCCTCCACATATGATGCATATGCAAGACAACCTGCAACGCCAGCATCTAGTTCAAGGATTCCCCGGTGGTGGCGTTCCACCACACCATCACTCTCCTAACGTAAACAACCAAATGCAGGGTCTCATCCCCGAGTTAAATCCATCACAAGGCTTTCCCTTTGCTCATCGCCAACCCAACAACGGTATGCCACCAGGTATAACAAAAGATTAACCGAAACCATTTCCTATTTCGAAACCTTGTGTGGACTGGAATTTGCTCTTCTCGGACCCCAGTTTTAATACCATCCAGCTTCACTTGAGTTGGTCTCTCAAAACAGATTTTTGATTTGTGTCTTTTCAGCTTCTCAAGTCAACAGAGTTGATCATCCAGCTTCACTTCAGGCACTCTTGGAGATTCACCAAAGGATGGACCCATCCAAGCAGTCACCAGCAATGGGTCAAGCTGGTGGTCCTAATCGTCAAGGCTCTGCGGGTCATGACCTCGACCTTAGCTTTGGCTACAGGTAACTCTGCTACAAGGAACCTAAGAGGTGTCTCGTCTGAACAGAACGTTGATTTGTGATGTGCAAGTAATCAAAATTATCATTTCTCTTGCTGCTTGTTGTATGTGGATGCTTTTAATAAAACTTACATTTTCACCTATCACAGAACCAAATGCTTACCAGTTTTTATGTGCCGCAAACACTATGCATCGATTATATGGGGTCAAATCTTATGTTGAGCAAGCAAAAATGGCCATGTGTTTTATTTTCATGTGATTATATTTGGCTAAGAAGAGTTTGATACCAATAATACAGTAGATTTTTCCAAAAAACTAATATTCTCATACAGACACCTAGGGATTGGGTTTTCCAAAAAAGTGTTCGATCTGCAGACACCCTTGAGATGAGGAACCACTTGTTTTAGTGCCAATCTTGAATCTCTTACCACTTCCTGAGCTTGCATTGGCGTTCTATATGCATATTAGAGAACAAATGACATTAGGCAATGTTGGAAGTTACCAGATAAGCTCAGAAAATGTGGAAGTGTCTTGTAAGTGTAGAGGTTGTGAGAAACATAATCTAAAGAACATACGTCAGTAAAGTTTTAAATTCCTGATTTCGATATGAATGAAGTGACATAGTGAGAGGAGAATCATTAAGTTAAAATGGAAACTGATAGGTAGAGAGAGAAGCAAAAAACTTACAGAAAATTGGGGTTTAGATCTCAACACTTTGATTCTACCACCTTTACCATCAGGTCCAACAGAGATAAGATCATCCTTTCCTGAGACAGAACCTCCTGGTGAAGGAGCCACTCCTTGTTTACTCCATCTTCTGAGATTTTGACTTTTTCCACTTGACAACCAACTACTGTCTCCAGCACCTGCATTGAGTTTTGAACAATCTTCAAAACTTTACTACATTCAGAAACTGAGATGATGATGATGTACCATTGTTCCAAGTTGAGGTTGATGATGTTGGGTTTTCTCTGATGTTAAACTTTATGTCCTTGATCACCGGATCGTCACATTTCTCATGAACATTATTACCATCTTTCATAACAGAATCCGAATGTCTGGCTCCAGGAATTGCGGTTTCAGGAACATCATCATCTAACTCAATAACCAACTCTGGTTTGCCAGGAAAGGAGTCTCCTCTTCCCCTTAAGCATGACTCATGATTGGTGAAGCCATCATTCTTCTCAAACTTACCAAGTGGTGTAGAGATTTTCTCAACTGATGGAGGCATTCTGAAAGAACCCAAGCACTCGGTTGCAGGCTTGGAGACTTGTCTGTCACTGCTGTTCTTTGAAACAATGATATCCCTTAGAGCTCTGTTCGCACTCTCTTCAGCTATCATCTCAAGTTCTCTCACTCGCTTCTGCCAATCGAAAAAGAGAACATGAGCTGAATAGAAAAAGAAAAAACAGAGCTAAGATGAAATGCAAGACTACAAACCTTTAGTTTATCCATCTTTTCCAAAGCTTTTTCAAGTTTTTCAGAAGATCGAGCTTCGCCTCTGCCCAGCTGATTGCACTTGGCTAGCAGCTCCTTATAACTCCTATTGAAGGAGGATAGATAGATAGATGGTATTAAAAGACTTCAAAAGGGAAGCTATAACAAAACATATGAAATGTAGCCCTACCTGTTTCGGATAACCAAGGACTTGACTAGCGTGTCTATTGTATCTTTTGTTTTTGCATTATTCCCCAACAAGGCTAGCTTCATAACATCATCTTCTTCCAAGCTTAGATCCGAAACTCTGCATGCAAAACAAGATGATATAGACTCGCCAAAAGATCTGAAAACCGTTAAAAGAAGAATAATCAAATATATTTTAACCCACAGTTTAAGCGCCGCGAGCTCTTTGGCTAGAGCCATAGTTCTGTCTTGTAGCTTAGCACACTTGGAAGTAAGCTGAACACATTCCTGTAACCAAAACATAAAAATAAGAAACTGAACACAAACTTCTACTAATAAAAGAATGTTGTTGAGTATATAGTTTCTATACCTCTGACTTTACTTTAAGCAAGTGTTGGCCTGGGTGGATGATATCTCTTGCAGAGCCTCCCACCTTTTTATTTTGTCTTCATTCAACTGTTCCTTGCATTTATGCAACTAAGAAGCAAAATAAAAAAAAACCCAAAAGATTATAACACAATCTTATGCTTTATCTTATTACAAGATTCAACTAATCAAAGAATCAATGGTCTTGCATGTGCTCTCTTACCTGGTCGGAGACTTCAGCATTCTGACTTTTCTGCCCCTCCAGAGCAGAAGAAAGGTTCTGTATCTTCCCTTCAAGCCGCTTCACTTCTCCCCTCAACAAGATAGGATCTTCCTCAACGTTGTGCGTTGCAATCGAATCGATTTGATTCCCGGAAGATTGAAAGTAAAGCCGGAAAGGATCCTTTAGGTGGCATTTCTGCTTGCAAATCGGACAGTTTCGCTTGTTCGTCTTCGGACAGTACTCGAACCATTGCTGCAAACTAGGGTTTTCACGAAAAGAAAATCGATTAGAAGCAAAAAAAAAAATTAATTAATTGATTGTGGCAGTAGTACTAAGTACTAACCATAGTTCGTGAAAGACGTGGCCACAGGCGGAGATCGATTGCAGATTCTCAGCCACCGGTTTGAGATCTTCGTAGCAGATTGAACATATTGCATTTGCCGCCGCGTTTTCGCCTGCCATCTGTCCGATCGTCAGTTCCGACAGTAACGCTTTGATTTTTGAGCAGACAGAAAAATATATTTAAGAAACAAAAAATTAATAACATAGGGCGCGGGAGAAAAAAAAAGGTTGAAATTTCTGAGCAAGCGCGAAAAGCTTTGGTAAGTGGTAACTGTTGTATTAAGGGGGGAACTGAGGTTATTGTATGGGACGACGGGACATGAGACTATGAGAGGCCCATGATGCTTGTTTAAGCCCAACGTTTTAAAAACTAACGGCCCATCATGCCCAAATAGCTGCTATCAACTATAATATTTTTTTCTTTCTCAAGCCAACTAAAAGCATTATGATAAAATAGCATACAAAAATTCTCAAAATAAATTAAAGAGTTTTTTTTACAAGAGAAGATGTATTTCAAGGTTCAAGCACAAAGTGTTTTGTAGTGTAATAGAAGGAAAAGCGTTTTCGCCGGCCATCTGTCCGATCGTCAATTCCGACAGTAACGCTTTGGTTTTTGAGCAGATAGAAAAATATATGTAAGAAACAAAAAAATAATAACATGCGCGGGAGAAAAAAAAGGTTGAAATTTCTGAGCAAGCGCGAAAAGCTTTGGTAAACTGTGGTTATTGTATGGGACATAGGGATGTTAATACGGGCTATCCGGGCCCGTTTAGGCCCTGCCCGTTTAAAACCCTGCCCGTTTAAAACCTATTATTTTGCGCCCATTTATAAACTTGCCTGTTAAAGCCCGTTTGGTTTCAAACCCGTTTAATTTAAAAACACCCGTTAAGACCCGTGAGGCCCGTTTAGTTTTTTTTTATTTTTTTTGGTCAACTTTTCTAAACACTGTTCTGATATTTTTCGTAAGTAATGAATTATTAAATTCTTGTTTTTTCTTTTTTTTCTTTTGGTCAATGTCTCTGTTTTCTCTAATATTTTATAATGAATCCATAATATTTATAAACTTCTACGTATGTGTTTGTAAGTTTAACGAATCTGAAATCTGAAGTAAGGTAAACTCCCTTTTGGAGCTCTCTTATGGTCAATGTTCTGAATCTGAAATCATATGACCCAGAATATAAAATCACAGATTGAAGAAACGAAGCCAAGACGAATCAATCACAGATTGAATTAACCTATACTATAATCAGATCCTTACCTCGTTTTGTAGTCAGATGCTTCTCGCGTTTCGTTTGTTTCAGATGAGATTGAAAAGAGAACTAAAGAAGAAACGTCGACAACAAGAGAATAGAGAAGAAAACCCTATGAAAACGATATCGTTTAGTTTATTTACAGAAAAAGAGAAATTAAAGGGTACCCGTTTATTACGCGGACGCGCCCATTAACATAAAGGGTTCAAACGGGCTAACCCTGTACATACCCATTTAGTTTAAGAAACTACCGGACGGGTCACGGGTTCAAATTTTTATATTAAGCCCGCTAGAGCCCGCGGGCGGCAGGCCCGTTTTAACATCCCTAATGGGACATGAGACTATGAGAGGCCCAAGATGCTTGTTTAAGCCCAACGTTTTAAAAACTAACGGCCCATCATGCCCAAATAGCTGCTATCAACTACTCCCTCTGTTTTTATTTATAAGTAGTTTTAGTTAAAAATTTCAATATCAAAAAAGTTATTATTTTTGAAAAAGTAGCATTTAGTATATAATCTCAACCAATAATACAAATGTATGTATTATTGTATTGGTCACACTATCTCTAATTAATGCAAAAGTTGCTTTGAATTATGTAA
>NC_079513.1:1348808-1359546 GCF_000801105.2 Raphanus sativus | reverse complement strand
ATATATAAATTGTTATTAATTACACATCTCTGACTAATAATATTTGATATAAATAAAATTATTTATAAAATCAATACAGTTTACAATTAATTTTCAGCTGAAAGTAAATATAATTTGCAACGGAATCGTAAAATGATATTTTTGTGTATCAAAATAAAATATTATATATAAATTGAATAAAATCTATCAAAATGTCTAAACTTAACATATAAATTGATTTTCATTCAATATTTAAATAGAAAATCAATAGTATGTTAAGTATTTTTGGTATTTTGAGTATAATTTAGCTATTGTAGACATTTAATTTTGACTATTTATATATATTTGCAAGTATTTTGGACAATTTAAAAATATTTTATATATTTTAGATGTTTTTAATACACATTAAATCTTAAATAATTAATATAATATTTATAAATCTATTTCGGATACATTCAGGTACCGAAATATTTCGGTTTGAATTAGATTTGGTTCTCTAGATACCAATTTTGCATCTGTTCGAATATTTAATCAATTTTGATTCAAATTCCGCCTAGATACTACACTCAAAATATTGACTCTCTTCCTATTCATACTAGTTGTATAGCCCCCGCGCAGGCGCGGGGCCGGTGACGTTGTTGATGTATCGGGTGATTTTGTGTATGTGATTTTATCCATTAATTATGCCCTTTAATATTTACTGAATGTTGTTTGATGATTATACCAAGAATAGTAAGAAATGAGACAATGAATTTTGAGTTCGAAACATGAAATTATTTTTTATTATTAGCTTGTTTTGGCTCATAAATTACTTTCCCGACATTGGAAAACTTATATTTGTACGTAGCCAATGATTAATGCAAAGACAATGAAATTTATGGCCGCAGGTGAGTGTCGAAATATTGGTTACATTGGTGTAATTCTCAAATCATATGGTGCATAGATGGTTTTCCTCTTTGGTTGTCGGGTTACTTCTAAGTCCGTGATGATTAGATCAACGTCAAGTCTTGCGGTCGCATTTAGATTGTAGTCTCTAATGGCGAGAGTAACTTGAAGATGTTGGGATATAATATTATGGTTTTCCCTCATTAAATTCATCACATATTGGTTAGTCTCCTCAATAAGGAATGTAGAGTCGGGATGATGAATGTCATGATATGATAACATGAAATCTAATGATTCAGCGACTGAGTCATTGTAATTACCTTGATTGTCAAAAATTGATGGTACCTGGAAATCGATGACCGATTTATGTGTGTTTGGTCTTTGTATATAGACATGGAGTAATTGTATAGGATTTGCTCCTGCTGATGTTGTTTGGTGTGAGAGTCGATGGATAAGAAGTGAATTGTTATTCATGTTTGTTTTTGGTTGTGAAAGCTTATCACATTGTAGATATGTTTATAGGTTGTTAGGAATTGATGTTATTTTTGCCTATTTATTTTTACGTTTGTTTATATAGTGTATTTATTATGATGTTGAATATTGAAATAATATTCTAATATTTAATTACGGTGATTTATTGAATTCTTCTTGTTATGAAGACTAATTTTCTCTTTGTTTATTATGATATTTAAAATGGCCAAATAAGAAGAATTGTAAATTCTTATCATAACATTAATCTTCCATAAAAAATATTAATATTTTTATTTGCAAAAAATGTTGACCTTCACAATTGCTTAATGTATAGCTTTACTTTCAAATTTATCGAAGAAATATCTTGAATACAAAATGAGGATTCTATTCATATTGTTATATAAATGTTTATTTTAGTGGTTTATTTGAGCTGTGGAGTTTTTTTTGTTGTCTTTTTAATTATTTGAATTGTTGTTCATAAAATTGAAGCTGTTTTCCCTAATGTTTTATTGTAAAGTTTAGTAATTGTGGTTTAAAACGTTGGGCTCAAATACAATGAGCCTTTTCTGAACTATTGTATTGGAAAAAATAAAAGTATGGTCTTTGTTGTTTCTTCCGTCTTCGGGAGAGCTTCACATCTGCGATTTTTTTTCCTGATATGCATAAGTGTGTGAGTTTGGAGGGCGCAAGCGCGGGATTATGAACAGAGTTTCATCTCAATATTTGCTAGAGTTATTGTAGTCTGAGTTTTGCGTTTTCGGTCGATCATTGTTTTTCAAGTTTTTTTAATTGTTATAGGGTTAGAGTTATGATACAGATTGTTCTCCCTTTATGAAGGACTACTATTTCTTAGTAATATGATATATATAGTTCGTAGTGTTGCTTGCTGTGTCACTGATAATTATTGTTTGTTTGTCTTTTCTATTTGTTCCTTGTACTGTTGAGAGTACATAAATTAAATTAAAGTTGTTGAGAGTACATTTGTTTCTGGATTTTTTTTCTTCATATTAATTGTGTACGTTGTATGTATTAAATAATAATTTTTATTCTCTTTATTATGTTTGTTATATTTTTTATTTTATTTTTAAATTTGTTGCCACAGAACCTTTAAAACAAATACATGAAGACTTGTAGAAATAACTATAAATTGAGTGATAATTCTGAGTGTTTGGACCTTAATGGATTTGCAACAAATTTATGTATTTCTCATAAGAAGACAATAGCATTGGTATGTTGACATTGAACATGTAAGCTATTTTCACAAGACAAAGGAGTGAGCATGTGAAGATGCTGTTGTCGCATTTGTGTATGTCTGGATTTTCTCTTGTATCTTTTGGTGTGCATGTGTTTGTTTCTCTTTAATTTGATGGGTAATATGTAAACAAAAATCGTTGTTTGTTATATTTATCAGAGTTCATAATTTACTCAGCTTTTTTCGTTTATGTGATTTCACTGATCTTGGTTGTCTTCTTCGTCTTCTTCATAAGCATCTACGAAAGTATGTTTATAAATTGTTAAATAACTGGTTGTGTAGTTTGTATTTGTTTACCTGACTCGATTATATGTCGTTGAGTTTTAGTTAATGTGTTTGGTTTGGTATATTTGGTTTGAAGTTTATTTGTAAAATTAGACAAAAGAGGTGATCATTAATGATTCGTTTTTTTGGACTCTAGTTTTTGGATTCTAGTTTTTGTTGTTTTGATTATTTGGGTTGTTGTGGTTTCTTTTAAGCTGTAAATTAAAGGTTCATGTGAAATTAGTTTGATAAATAAGGGAAATAAATAGACGACCACAGATCTTGGGTAGGAAATATTTTTGATCATTGACGTTAGTACAATATAGACAGTAATTGTGTGTTGATTTTTTCTGACTGGTCATAGAGGATACAGATAATGACTCAAGTTGTTTTGTATGTGAGGTCTGAGTCCTGGATAGAACAGATTTGCCCAACCACATGTGAGTTTAAATATCATTTATAATATCAAAATATAATATAAACCCATAATATATTTATAGGCCCGCCTTCAGAGAAAGCCCAAGAAGTAATGGCTTCCAACCTTCATAAATATATATTAGTTTCGGTCATCAATGTATAAATTGTCCATTAGTTTAGTGGTATAAATGGTAGAAGTTATATTTTAGTAACCTGGGTTTAAACCATTGATTTAACATTTTTTTAAAGTGTACCCCACAAAAACGCTGACGTGTCACTTCAGGAATGATTCAAGTGCCTCATTATAGTATAGATTCAAATGAATATCTACATCAAATGTTTGACCGAAAGAATGCTCGAGTCTGCCATCAAAACTCAGTGTTATAGATTCCTCTCATTATCGCCGGAGAGTTAAAGCTAAGAGAGGGTGAATGATTAAGACACATTTTATACAATTATCTCTCAAAACAAATGAATGAAACAAATCATTTATCTGCGTTTTTTATGCGTCTCCGTTTTACAAAGTGGAGTTTCCAGTAACGGTTCCGTTCTCCGGCGGCGGTTTTACATATTTTCCAATGACTTTCTGGCGACTATTTCTATTTCTCATTCTGTTCAGCTTATCTTTACTTCTCTTCTTCTTCTCTTCTTTCTCTACATTCTTCCTCTGCCTCTCTTTCTCTAATGAACCTCGCCACACCACCTCCCCTGTCCATGGCCATATCCAGTGTCCCACACGACGGTCTGAGTCTGCTTCCTCTGCAAGATCCTCGTCCATTGTTTTCAGAGTTGTGTACTCAAACCACTGCACCCACATTTGCCCTCTCCTGTTCTTCTGTATGTGTTGCTCCTGCATCGAACCTGTAGCAGGATCTACGTAGACAATGCGTCTTGCGCTGTGATAAGCCCACACGTTCACCAGAAGCTCTAGTAACCGTGAATAGCAATGCTTGTCCTATGAGAAAATTGAGCACATTATGATTGTTCTATGCTTAGCAAATACAATATGGACTTTGGCAGAAGAATGAATCATTTTCTTACTTTGGTTAAACTCAGATAGCAACGGTTGGTTCGATGATGCTCTTCATATATCTGTGCATCCAAAGAATCCACAAACATCCTACAACACAAGAGAGAAGAAACACTCTCTTACGTACTCTTTTTTTTTTGTCAATGAGGAGTCAGGTTGAAACAATCAATGGGTTAATAACAAGTAAGCACCTTGAGAACATGACAAACTCTAGGAAGGACCTTGTTGGCAACGCCCAGCTCTGCATCACAGACCATGTATCCCCATCCTCGGGCATTGGAGGCAGTGAGTCCACATTCTTCACACTGTACATTTTCTTCAAAGTTTCATTGTAGGCAAACCTTCACCAAAAGTCCACAAAATTGTAAAGAGTCAGTAATATGATATCTCGAACATTTATTATAAGAAATCTGTATGGGTTTTACCTGCAATTCCCAGCATTCATGGAGTCACAGAACGACCAAAAGGGTTTCTGCAGAGGATTCCTCGGATCTTTGTCCATGCGAACCCAAAAATACAAAGCATCACCGTGTTTCCGTGTTTTTATAGCATTAAGTAATGCGTTCTCAGCAATCCTTGATAAAGATTCCTGTTTCAGGGTTCCAGATCACAAGTACTATTAGTACTGGACCATATCATTCTATAGCAACAAGGGAAGGTGTGTGTACCTTCCTGGCGGTAGCTCTCCAGGACTGAAAACCAATCCATGCATTCCTGTGTAGTCGATCAATCTTGTTTGAAATTGCAAAGAATGCTCCAAAGTCACCAAGAGCATCGCGATAGTACGGATTGTTGAAAAGCGGAAGACGTGATGATGCATCGATATCATCCATCCCAGTCCTCCTTCCTTTAACCGACTGCAATATGATGCATTCACATCAATTTCTAAAAACATTTCAAAAACGACCATGCAAAAACAATATATTGTACATGGAAACTCACCATGCCCACCCCACGATAGAGGGGGTATTGATGTAGAAACGACCAAGTTCCTTCACCAAAATAGGGTTCATATATGCATAACGGTTGACCGGTTCGCAGCAGCTCCCCTTCATCCCTCTCGTGTAGATCATTCTTACTTCGATCTGCCCTTTTGGCGTTTTTATATACTTCCTCCCATGTCCCATGATACTGCAAGGCCCTGCCTTTCAACTGCGCAATAACACAAAAAAAGATTGACACATCTGAAACTGGAGATGAGAATTCATTTCAAGAACTCGCATCTGAAATGCTTACCTCTTCGTCTTCTTGTCTTTTCTTACTGTTAATCACTTGCAGATATCTCTCATCTTCCCATATTTCATATACATATGAATCATCATTAACTACCTCAAATTTTATAGCTTCTCCTGGGGTATGATTCCAACGTCCCTCAACATTCGCTATGAATTCATAGCTTCTTGCTGTTTTATTATGAGGCGATGCATTCATGAGAGTTTCGAACAGATGCCAACTCCACCCTTCTCTCAGTTTTGGAGGAACTGTCTGTACATCCTGAGGAGAAGCAACTTCTGACGAAAGCTTGAGAATATTCTCTAGTAGAACCGCATAGCCTTCAATGGTTTCAAGCGCCATCATATTTTTAACAGCTGCTTTCCCCATCAAGCCAATATTCCGAGCCAACGGAGATATTTTTCCTTCTCTTATTACTTCAAGCACAATCTGCAACAGAACCTCAGGATTCTTCTTGGGAAAAAGATACCCAGTAACCCTGTCATCGACCTATTTGATATTTTGCCAATACAGTCAGTATGCCAGTAATGCAACTACACATCTCCATGGAGAAACAAGCAAAGTAAAAAAGGAACATACATGTCTTTTGATATTCAAGAGGTCCGGTGCAACTATGGGTTTCCCAAGTGCCATGGCCTTCATCAAAATTTCTGGAAAAGACTGCTCCTCAAGAAATGATCCGTATATGACAAGATCAGAACTTTCCAGTATCTTA
Source organism: Raphanus sativus (assembly GCF_000801105.2). Taxonomy (NCBI): domain Eukaryota; kingdom Viridiplantae; phylum Streptophyta; class Magnoliopsida; order Brassicales; family Brassicaceae; genus Raphanus; species Raphanus sativus. The sequence continues at coordinate 1,353,300 of NC_079513.1, read as the reverse complement.
TCAACATTCCCAGCGACGCTTACATGCTTCACAGCATCTTTTGGATATGTCAAGTTCTGGGAAATTGTCTAAGAAGTTCAAAAACAAAACAAGGAACAAGGTTTTAGTGATTTTTTGTAATCTCTATCTTCAAAAGCTACAAACCATTTTCATCAATAGTCAAAGCAGACCTTTGTTATACCTCAATAGCTACGCTGTAGTTGGAAGCTGACTCTCCACCTAAAACTATGATCTTGAGATGGGAATTATAACTTTCACTGTTGTAGCCTGAAAATAACGGCCGAAGAGCTTGAAGCAGTAGAGCATGTTCAAGCCATTGGCCTTTGTAGAGGAACTGACTTCCCACAATTGAAATGACAATATCATCTTTCGGTGGAAAGTCCAGAGTCTTTGCTTTCCATGCTTCTTCAGGAGATCCGGGAATCACATAAAAGTTGCCAGCATCAAACTCGGAGTAGAGAATCTGCATGAAACAAAAAGGTGAAACCATATAAGTCAACTAAAAATAAATCTACTCCAGAAAACCGATTTACTAGCAGAAACAAAATTAAGTATAATTTTGGTGATTGCACTCTAAAATAATAAAATATTTACCGGAAGGAGATAATCATGGAAGAGTACAACCGAAGCGCGGCTGAAAATCTTTTTCCAGTCCGTTAGGAGTTCAGTGTGGCCTGTCGAGTTATAGTGTCTAGACCGAACAGCAAGAGTTTTTTCATTGATGACCCAAACAAGTGGCAAAGACTTGAAAGGTTCTTGCATGAAGCTGTCAAAGAATAACGAATACACACATTCTCATTTCAATGCACTATGATTAAAAAACAAAACCAAAACTATGTGATATACACTCATAACAAAAGAAGTGAAAAAAGTCTTACCAAGTAAACATACTCCTAGCCTCGAGAGAGTTTACAATGACGCCATCATAGCTTCAAGAAAAGAAGAAAGAAAATGATCAGAAATCATCTCGTTGACCAAGTCAAGTCAACTTAAGTTGTGCATTACAATAATAGAAGATAAGAACACCCATAATGCAGTGGATCAAACTCAGATCCATCCACATTATTCAATTAAACCGAGTAACATGAATACATTAAATTAATAATAGCCTTCAAGATTAATTCCAACAAGACAGGCTAAACTAACTAGTTCTCCAACAAGTTTTGAAGCAATGATGCAAATATACATACGAGAGCCAGTCGATGACGCAGCTTGATGAATGGTTAGTGTCGAGTATAGTGACTGAAACTCCCATTTGCTGCCAAACTCCATGAACTGGACCGTCTTGAAGTGAGTAGACCTAACAAAGACAATGTTAGGATTCGAGTTATCATCATCATACTTCACACAAATGTATACATACCTCAATAGCATAACCAATCTGTAGCAGTGCATTGGAGATAGTCACCATTTTCATCTGTTCAGGATCAGCTAACAAATCCGCAAAAACCTTAAAAGAAGAGAATGTTAAGTCATCAGATCTCTCACAGTCACAATCAACCAGTGAATCATTGATCTAAAAAGAGAGAGAGAGGTGAAGTAGAGAGAGTAGTGACCAGAGCTAGGTTGGGCTTTCGGAATCCAAAACGCTGCGTAGAAGAAGTGAGATTGAAACCACCATCACTAGTGTCTCTCCGGAATTTCATCAGAAGCTTGGAAGGCTCTAACCTAACATCCTCGCCGAAATCAAAAACCCCGCTCTCCTTGAAAACGACCAAATCAGGTGGAAGAAGAAGAAGAAGAAGAAGCTCATCCTTGCTCCTCCGTGGCGGCGGTGTATCGGATTTGTCGACGACGAGACTGGGGAGGAACAGCTGGAAGAGGAGGACGAAGAAGAAGAAGACGCAGATGGAGCAAATGAGTTGGATGTAATTGAACTTGTTGAAGAGGAAGAATCTCGAGAGCCGCCTCGATCTGTTTCTCTGCAAGTAAGGCTGTTGCCTTCCCCATCTCCCCCCGGCGGAGGAGGCATCTCTCTTGGACGGAATCCCAGATTCCAGAGATCCCATTGATTACATGCAACAATCTCCCGCCCCCGAGATTCCCGATAACGGCAAGCCTACGAAGAAGAACTCAATTTAAATCGCAGTGGAAGAGCGAGCGAGCAGTGTGGTTAATTCAGTTGACGACGGTAGAGAGAGAGAGAGAGAGAGCAGTGTGATGCGTAGATTCTTTCTTGTGAGCTTATTAGCTAAAAGCAAAAGAGAGAGAGAAGCTGTTTGTTTCTTTGGCGTCAAATGGCAGAAGAATCAATGGAGACTGTGAGCTGCGCGGATTCGAAGGGAGCAGCCCCCAACAATTATTTTCTCCCCCCCCTGTCTGTCTAATTCCACCCCTTTTTATTTTATTTTATTTTATTTTCTTTCATTTTGGTCCGACTTAAAAATATATGTTATCCTTTTAATTTATTTTTGATTATGTTATCTTGTTTTTTCAAAAGCTAAGAAATATTATCTTGTTAGTTATGTTACGCGCGTACAGTAGTTTACTTTTATTAAAATCTGATCGACCATTAAGCATGCATAAAACTGGAAACACAAAAAAATGAGATTCAATAAATTAATAAATCAGAGCTGGAAAATGTCTAGTGAGCCAACTTTTTCTTTTGACATCCGTGAACCAACATTACTATTTAGGCGTCAGGAACACTTAATTTATAGGCGCTGGTCTGATAATTTTCATTTCTGATTTGCATTTTCGGTATATCTTACATAAGCAGCATCCTCCAAAAAGCCTATAAATCGTAAAATCAGTCACATGTTTCTGAAGTATGGATGATTTATATATATATTAGTGTTAAAATAAATAAATAAAATATATTATTAATTTTGACCCAAAAAGAAAGATATATATTAATAAGCAAAGTGGACCCTCATATCATATGCTAGCTGTCAGTCTTAATTTTGGATTTTTTTAAAGAATTTTACAAGAGTATTTGTAGTGTATATACAAGAATAATAGCTAAATTTGCAACATAGGTGAACCTAGGCTGCAACATAGGTGAACCTAGGCTTTTAGTACTGTACATATTTCATTAATACCTTAATACCCCTATGACATAAATAATTTTTTACCCAATTTTTTGAAACCCAAAGAATCACCATACCATATATGTATATATATATTGATTCTCTTTCTCTTTCTTTTTCTAGGTTTAGATTTGGGATTTAGATTTGAATTTAAAATTTAGAGTTTAAAATTAGATTTAAATTTAAAGTTTACTTAAATTAAAGTTTAGAATTTATGATTTTGGTTTGGGTTTAGGATTTAGAATTTATGATTCGGGTTTAGGGTTTATATTTGGGTTTGAATTTAGGATTTAGGGTTTAGAATTTATGGTTTGGGTTTAGGGTTTAGGGTTTAGGGTTTAGAATTTATGATTTGGGTTTAGAGTTTAGGAGTTTGTAATTTTTATTTTTATTAGATTCTTCAAGATGTGGAGAGGCTTATGATGGTGGAACAAATATTTTTAGGGTTATGACGGTGGAACAAATATTTTCAGTTTTGTGGATGAAAAAAAAAGGAGTCATGATTATGTTAAAAAAGAAAGAGAATGCAAAAAAAACGATTTTAGATAATTATAGAGTATTATGTGGGTTTCTTTATAATTCAAGTATTATGTGATCAAAAAAATAATTATGGAGTAAGTAGAAGGACACCATGATAATTGACACAGACAAACCCTACAAAGCCCACTGCATGACCTATTCCTTTCCATCGCTGCAAATTTCCAAACTATTTTAGTATATGCAGCTAATTGACTCATTTTACAAACCTCGTTGTCAATTAGTATCATTCCAATTCTTCGTATATATGTGTCAGATTTTTCTATCAATAGTTTAAAGATTTTTATCTTTCTAGATATATATTTTTAGGCTCCTAATGGATAATATAGATCAAGCGTTTCAAATCTAACAGATCAAACGGATAGAGCATAACAAGAGTGATTCAAACGAATCAAACAGTAAATGTGGATTTAGCATTTCAAAACATATATTTGAATCGTGAAAGTGTGTAAGAAATGGTTCAAAATACTGTATAAATTTCATAATATTATAAATTAATATTTATTTTTTTTACATCAATATATGGAGACACATCTAAGATTCTGCAAACAACAACAGGAACTCGGCATCTATATAAACGACAAAAGACTATTATTGTTTGGTCCGTGCAAGACTATATGCCCTTGTATTATATATCTGAAGGATATAAATAAGTTTTGAGTGATTGAAATTTCTTTTTAATATTTTAATATTTTTTAAAATTTGTAAAACCAGGTCATTCTTCTAATTCTAAAATCATCTTCACTAATAGAAAACAATCTATAATAAACTTGACATGATACTATCTTAAATTCGTCATACATTTCATTGTTCATTAAACCATCAAAACTTTCAAGAGTATTATATCAAATTTTTTTCCATGATTAATATTTATTGTTTATAAGTACATTAAGTAAAAATTTAAATACATAAATCATGCATATGTA